>NW_026775102.1:67500-127500 GCF_963082965.1 Carassius carassius | reverse complement strand
CAATGAGCGGAAACACGCCACTGCTCCTGAACACACGTCACTTCCGCTTCCGGACGTTTATTATTTAAATCGAAAACAGCGCGCAGGTACAAGAACGAAATGTAGAGAAAATGAATGAAGCATGTTCTATTATTATTAAATGTTCTCCTCTAATATTAATGTTGCGAACTGCGATCGTATTTCCCTTTCTGACAGTGATGAGACAAACGAATCATTTCGATGCGACGAATCAAAATGATTCAGTGTTTCAAAGTTTCGAATCCCCACACGCTGGTGACGCATGCTGCTCAGAAGTGTGTAAATGCAACAAAAATAAAAGCCAAGGCCAAAACATACTTAAAACAGCTTTTATTATTTGAAAGTCTAGTATAATAGACTACCATATAATAAAATACCATTAAATATTAAGTGTGTGCAAACGTAATAAACGTTTTTTATTTTTTTGTTTACACGTAATTTTGGAAAACGGTTTCTTTTTTTTAATATAATCACAATTATCCAAACACCACACTCAATTTGCACAATTCCTAGATTGTTTGCAAAATAACACACTTCAGTCAAAACATATACACATACTTGTGAAAATGCTATTAGTTTTCATTTAACCAACACAGTCCTCAATTATCAGACACCATTGCAGCCAGTTTCACACTGCTGTGATAAATAAAAAAACTCATTTGGAAAAAAATTTTTTTAGGAAATAGCATGTGCTAGATTGTTGCCCATTCATTGTTATGTAAGGGATAATTTAGATGAAAAAAAAAGTTACAAACCCACTACATTCTTCATGATCAGAGGCCTGTTGCACAAAAGTAGAATTAAGACATCCGGGATAAATGACTCAGCTGAGCTCAATGAAGCCAAAACATGTGCGTCCAGGCTTAATTGGTTGCACAAAGACCAAGACAGGATGAGCAGACATGGATTCATTAAGCCAGGTGAAACCAATCCTGGATAGGTGTTCGCTCACAATATCAGAAAACAGCAGTGGGGTTATGGGAAATATCAGCTCCAAAGAGCATGCATGCATGGATGGATGAGCGCCTTGCAGATGTTTCTGGGCCAGACCAATCACACACTTGACAGAACAGATAAAATGCTAATTTACACTCAAGTCCTCAAAAGCATAACCACACACATCTGAATGAAGATGTATCCTATCGATCACAAGTGCAGTATGGAGTACCTCAAGGCTCAGTACTAGGGCCGCTACTCTTCACGCTTTATATGTTACCCTTGGGAGATATCATCAGGAAACATGGTGTTAGCTTTCACTGTTATGCTGATGATACTCAGCTCTATATTTCTTCGCAGCCCGGTGAAACACACCAATTTGAAAAACTAATGGATTGCATAGTCGATATAAAAAACTGGATGACGAGTAATTTCTTACTGCTAAATTCTGAAAAAACAGAGGTGTTAATTATAGGACCTAAAAACTCCGCTTGTAATAACCTAGAACACTGTATAAGACTTGATGGTTGCTCTGTCAATTCTTCGTCATCAGTTAGGAACCTAGGTGTGCTATTTGATCGCAATCTTTCCTTAGAAAGCCACGTTTCTAGCATTTGTGAAACTGCATTTTTCCATCTCAAAAATATATCTAAATTACGGCCTATGCTCTCAATGTCAAATGCATTCATGACCTCAAGGTTAGATTATTGTAATGCTTTATTGGGTGGTTGTTCTGCACGCTTAGTAAACAAACTACAGCTAGTCCAAAATGCAGCAGCAAGAGTTCTTACTAGAACCAGGAAGTATGACCATATTAGCCCGGTCCTGTCAACACTGCACTGGCTCCCTATCAAGCATCGTATAGATTTTAAAATATTGCTTATTACTTATAAAGCCCTGAATGGTTTAGCACCTCAGTATTTGAATGAGCTCCTTTTACATTATAATCCTCTACGTCCGCTACGTTCTCAAAACTCAGGCAATTTGATAATACCTAGAATATCAAAATCAACTGCGGGCGGCAGATCCTTTTCCTATTTGGCGCCCAAACTCTGGAATAACCTACCTAACATTGTTCGGGAGGCAGACACACTCTTGCAGTTTAAATCTAGATTAAAGACCCATCTCTTTAACCTGGCATACACATAACATACTAATATGCTTTTATTATCCAAATCCGTTAAAGGATTTTTATTAATTAGGTAAACCGGAACCGGAAACACTTCCCATAACACCCTATGTACTTGCTACATCATTAGAAGAATGGCATCTACGCTAATATTTGTCTGTTTCTCTCTTGTTCCGAGGTCACCGTGGCCACCAGATCCAGTCTGTGTCCAGATCAGAGGGTCACTGCAGTCACCCGGATCCAGTACGTATCCAGACCAGATGCTGGATCAGCACCTAGAAAGGACCTCTACATCCCTGAAAGACAGCGGAGACCAGGACAACTAGAGCCCCAGATACAGATCCCCTGTAAAGACCTTGTCTCAGAGGAGCACCAGGACAAGACCACAGGAAACAGATGATTCTTCTGCACAATCTGACTTTGCTGCAGCCTGGAATTGAACTACTGGTTTCGTCTGGTCAGAGGAGAACTGGCCCCCCAACTGAGCCTGGTTTCTCCCAAGGTTTTTTTCTCCATTCTGTCACCGATGGAGTTTCGGTTCCTTGCCGCTGTCGCCTCTGGCTTGCTTAGTTGGGGACACTTCATCTACAGCGATATCGTTGACTTGATTGCAAATAAATGCACAGACACTATTTAACTGAACAGAGATGACATAACTGAATCCAATGATGAACTGCCTTTAACTATCATTTTGCATTATTGACACTGTTTTCCTAATGAATGTTGTTCAGTTGCTTTGACGCAATGTATTTTGTTTAAAGCGCTATATAAATAAAGGTGACATTGACACACATTCACAGACACACACATACTTGAGGTTAAAGATCAGTAATACAAATTACGGAAAAGATTAGGGGGAAAAGGAATGGTTTTACAAATTAAAGTTCTGAAATACTATACAAAGAGAACTAATTTAAATAAAATGTATCAAATGGTTTTTACACATTACACTATTAATCCAAGAAGCATTAAACTGATTAAAAATTACTAAAAAGTTACAAAATATTTATATATTTTAAATAAATGGTGCTCTTCAAACTTTTTGTTCTTCTGTGGTGAAACCTTTTGAAAACCTTCCAACTGGCTGTTATTAAGCCTCTCATCAAAAACCACAACTTGACCCCAAAGAACTAGTTAATTATAGACCGATCTCGAATCTCCCTTTTCTGTCCAAGATACTGGAAAAGGTGGTATCCTCACAATTATATTCCTTCTTAGAGAAAAATGGTATATGTGAGGATTTCCAGTCAGGATTTAGACCGTATCATAGTTCTGAGACTGCTCTCCTTAGAGTTACAAATAATCTGCTCTTATCATCTGATCGTGGATGTATCTCTTTATTTAGTGCTATTGGATCTTAGCGCTGCATTCAACGGTATTGACCACAACATTCTCTTTAATAGACTAGAAAACTTTGCTGGCATTAATGAAAGTGCATTAGCATGGTTTAAATCATACTTATATGACCGCCATCTCAAGGCTCAGTACTAGGACCATTACTCTTCACGCTTTACATGTTACCATTGGGAGATATCATCAGGAAGCATTATGTTACCTTTCACTTTTATGCTGATGATATGCTCTATATCTCTTAACGGCCCGGTTTGAAAAATTTATGAAATACACAGTCGATATAAACTGGATAAGGAGTAAGGTCTTACTGCTAGATTCTGATCCCCCTGAAAAAAAAAAAAAAAACAGAGGTATTAATTATATGACCTAAAACTCTGCATATAATAACCTAGAACACTGTCAGAACACTGTTCACATCAGTTAGGAACCTAAGTGTGCTATTTGATCGCAATCTTTCCTTAGAAAGCCACGTTTCTAGCATTTGTAAAACTGCATTTTTCCATCTCAAAAATATATCTAAATTACGGCCTATGCTCTCGATGTCAAATGCAGAAATGTTAATCCATGCATTTATGACCTCAAGGTTAGATTATTGTAATGCTTTATTGGGTGGTTGTTCTGCACGCTTGAGTAAACCAACTACAGCTAGTCCAAGATAAAAGCTTATAAAATTGAAGGTCAGCTGCTTATCTCTTGTGCAGAGCACAATATTTTTCAACTGTCCCTCACTCAACAGAGATTATGAAAATCCTCTACAGTCATTCCAGTGGCTAAAAAGAATCATCCAGTAGAAGCCAATTGTGCTGACCTCTTTAGTAATGAAGAGTTTTGAGAGATTGTTGAAAAAGGAGCTCCTTACAATGGTAGAGGATTCTCTCGATCCTCTTGAGTTTGCTTATAGGGCCAGCCGTGGAGTAGAGGATGCTTTTATTTTTGTATTATTGGTATATTTTATACACTTATGAATGCAGAAGTAGGCATGATAATAGATTTGTTGTAAAATATGCATTCCTTATTAATGGAACCTAAAAAAATTTTTAACAGATTTTTGTTTTGAGATTTTGTTTTTTCAGAATTAACAGTAAGAAATTACTCGTCATCCAGTTTTTTATATCGACTATGCATTCCATTAGTTTTTCAAATTGGTGTGTTTCACCGGGCCACAAAGAAATATAGAGCTGAGTATCATCAGCATAACAGTGAAAGCTAACACCATGTTTCCTGATGATATCTCCCAAGGGTAACATATAAAGCGTGAAGAATAGCGGCCCTAGTACTGAGCCTTGAGGTACTCCATACTGCACTTGTGATCGATAGGATACATCTTCATTCACTGCTACGAACTGATGGCGGTCATATAAGTACGATTTAAACCATGCTAATGCACTTCCACTGATGCCAACAAAGTGTTCAAGTCTATGCAAAAGAATGTTGTGGTCAATTGTGTCAAACGCAGCACTAAGATCCAATAAAACTAATAGAGAGATACACCCACGATCAGATGATAAGAGCAGATCATTTGTAACTCTAAGAAGAGCAGTCTCAGTACTATGATACGGTCTAAATCCTGACTGGAAATCCTCACATATACCATTTTTCTCTAAGAAGGAATATAATTGTGAGGATACCACCTTTTCTAGTATCTTGGACAGAAAAGGGAGATTCGAGATTGGTCTATATTTAACTAGTTCTTTGGGGTCAAGTTGTGGTTTTTTGATGAGAGGCTTAATAACAGCCAGTTTGAAGGTTTTGGGGACATGTCCTAATGACAATGAGGAATTAATAATAGTCAGAAGAGGATCTATGACTTCTGGAAGCACCTCTTTTAGGAGCTTAGATGGTATAGGGTCTAACATACATGTTGTTGGTTTAGATGATTTAACAAGTTTATACAATTCTTCCTCTCCTATGGTAGAGAATGAGTGGAACTGTTCCTCAGGGGGTCTATAGTGCACTGTCTGATGTGATACTGTATCTGACGGCTGAATGGTTGCAATTTTATCTCTAATAGTATCGATTTTAGAAGTAAAGTAGTTCATAAAGTCATTACTGCTGTGGTGTTGGGAAATGTCAACATTTGTTGAGGCTTTATTTTTCGTTAATTTAGCCACTGTATTGAATAAATACCTGGGGTTATGTTTCGTTTTCTTCTAAAAGCAAAGAAAAGTAATCGGATCTAGCAGTTTTTAATGCTTTTCTGTAGGATATGTTACTTTCCCGCCAAGCAATACGAAATACCTCTAGTTTTGTTTTCCTCCAGCTACGCTCCATTTTTCGGGCTGCTCTCTTTAGGGTGCGAGTACGCTCATTATACCATGGTGTCAAACTGTTTTCCTTAACCTTCCTTAAGCGTAAAGGAGCAACTTTATTTAAAGTGCTAGAAAAGAGAGAGTCCATAGTTTCTGTTACATTATCAAGTTGTTCTGAGGTTTTGGATATGCTAAGGAATTTGGTTACATCAGGAAGATAACTTAAAAAGCAGTCTTTTGTGTTAGAAGTGATGGTTCTTCCATACTTGTAACAAGAAGTAGAATTTACAATTTTGGCTATATGAATTTTGCACAGAACTAAATAATGATCTGAGATTTCATCACTTGGCTGAATAATTTCAACACCATCAACATCAATTCCATGTGACAGTATTAAATCTAGAGTATGATTTCGACAATGAGTAGGTCCTGAAACGTGTTGTCTAACACCAACAGAGTTCAGAATGTCTATAAATGCTGATCCCAATGCATCGTTTTCATTATCAACATGGATATTAAAATCACCAACTATTAAAACTTTATCTGCAGCCAGAACTAACTAAAAGACCATCTCTTTTCAACAGGTCTGCCCCAAAAGCTCGTCCAATTGTCTATGAAACCTATGTTATTCTGTGGGCACCACTTAGACATCCAGCCATTGAGTGATGACAATCTGCTATGCATCTCATCACCACGGTAAGCAGGGAGGGGACCAGAGCATATTACAGTGTCTGACATCGTGCTTGCAAGTTCACACACCTCTTTAATGTTATTTTTAGTGATCTCCGACTGGCGAAGTCGAACATCATTAGCGCCGGCATGAATAACAATCTTACTGTATTTACGTTTAGCATTAGCCAGCACTTTTAAATTTGCCAAGATGTCAGGCGCTCTGGCTCCCGGTAAACATTTGACTATGGTGGCTGGTGTCTCTATATTCACGTTCCGTACAATAGAATCACCAATAACTAGAGCACTTTCATCAGGTTTCTCAGTGGGTGCATCACTGAGTGGGGAGAACCTGTTTAATGTTTTGATCGGAACAGAAGAGCGGTGTTTTGACCCACGACTACGCTGCCTCACCGTCACCCAGTTGCCCTGCTGCTGGGGCTCTGTTTCCGGAACCGAACAATGTACAGGAATCCCTGAGCTAGACGCATCCAAAGCCGTATCTAGAGCCCTAACATTCTTACTGTCCTCAATTAAAGTTTGGATGCGTGTCTCTAATTCTGAAATCTTCCCTGTCAGCCTAACTATTTCCCTGCATTTATCACATGTGAATCCCTCATCAGCGACAGAGATAGATAAACTGTACATGTGGCAAGAGGTGCAAATAACAATAGCAGGAGAAGCCATTACTCACCGTGCTTGATGAAATATTCTTACTGCGGATATTTGATGAACTTGTGAAAAACTGGAGCGAGAGAGGAGAAAAGAGAACAGCGATAGGCTCGAATGAAAACACTAATGACAAGCTAACGAGTGCTAACGCTTTACAGGTTTACTGCACTCACGGATATAAACTAAAAGTGAACGATCAAAGTTAATCTGATAAGATTGATCGATAATATCAGAAATATGGTGTGAATTAAGTTATATTTTACCACTTTAAAAAACAGAAAGTGATAGTAAGATAAAGATTCTAGAGAAAAAATACAATAAAAAAAGCTACACGGGGCTACGATTAGCTACAGAAGGCCAACAGGAAGTAGAGAAAACACTGTCCAACAGCGACACCCGCAGGCAGGAGCAGCGCAGGAAAATAATAGTCCCAATAAGTGCTTCCAAACCTTTTCTAAAAATAGAACCCAAAGGGAGCATATACAGTGAAAAAAGAATAGGAGCTAAAATGGAGCCCTGGGGAACACCACACGACAAAGTAGCTTCCTCAGAAGAGTGTTCACCAATGTTAACTCTGAAACTCCGATTTGAAAGATAAGAGTTGCCTACACAGTGTTCCAAACGAGCTAGCAGGATGGCATGGTCCACAGTGTCAAAAGCAGCACTCAAGTCTAGGAGCACTAGCACAGCATGATACCCAGAGTCACCAGTTAATAAAATATCATTTAAAACCTTCAGAAGTGAGGTCTCAGTCGAGTGGTGCTTTCTAAAACCTGATTGAAAAACTTATTTTAATCCAGAAAGCTTTGTAGTTGTTGCAGAACTACTTTTTCTAAGATCTTTGAAATAAAAGACACATTTGAAATGGGTCTATAGTTGGCTGAAACAGAAGTATCTAAGTTCGGCCTCTTAAGCAAGGGATAAACTGTGGCATGTTTTAACACATCAGGTACAATACTACTTTCCAAACATTGATTTGGACATGACAAAACTCTAGAAGTAACACTGCATGAAATGATCTGCCTTGTTTTCAATGATCGCCTCTTTAATATATAGTCATGGCCAAAAATATTGGTACCTGTAATGTCTGTTTTTGGGTTTTGTTTCTCGTTCATTGTTTTCATGTCTTTTATTTTTTAGTTTGATTTATGCTGTTTGTGTCATGCTTCCCTTGCCCTCATGTATCTCTGCCTTGTGTATGTGTCATGTTCTGATTGGTTTATTGTCTTGTCGTTTATCAGTTCTGTTTACCCATTGGTTGTCTTAGTCATGTGCCTTGTTCCCCATTGGATTTTTTCATGTCATGTGTCCATCTTTGTCTCTTATTATTAGTAGTCATGTTTTTGCCCTTGTGCTTTTGTCGTGTATTAATGTTGTAAACTGCTGTCGGTGAGTCTAGTCTGTTCATGCCACGTCAAGTCTGTTTCTGTCAAGTCTATTTCAAGCCTCGTCAAGTTAAGTCTGTTCAAGTCAAGTCTTTGTTTCTGGTTTGGATTATGTTTGGATGTTTTGGATTGCACCTGTAAATAAACTGCACTTGGGTTCTCACTATGCTCGCCTTCAGTGGACTATTCATTACAGTACCCTTGGTAAATTTGATCAAAGAAGCTTATGAAAATGTATCTGCATTGTTAATCCTTTTGCTCTTTAATTAAAAAAATTCACAAAAAATGATCCTTTCATTGGATAATAAGAATTTAAAATGGGGGGAAATATCATTATAAAATAAAGGTTTTTCTCAAATACTCTTTGTTACACAATTATTGGCAAAGGGAAAACAAAGCCCAAATTCCCTTAATCATCCATTAAAATGAGAAAAACCAAAGAATATATTTCTGATGTGCAGCAAAAGACGACCCAAGACTAACCCTAACCCTAACTTCAAATGGGACTGACTTTTATGGTGAGATCTGGAGTGATTCTGGATGAAGGAATGGTCTCTGATCTCTCCTCATCAGGCATTATAGCAGAACATTTAGAGCTGTTAAACTGGCAAATGGAGGTTTCAAAAAGTATTGAATAAAAGGCGGCTTTTAATTGTGGCCAATTGTGTATTAGAGAAAAACACTTATTTCATAATGATATTTTCCCCCATTTTAAATTCTTATTATCCAGTGAAAGAATACATTTTTGTGATTTTTAAAAAATAAAAGTTCAAAAGGATTAACAATGCAGGTTTAATTTCACAGCCGCCTTTGATCATATTTACCAAGGGTGCCAATATTTTTCAGCTGTTCAGTTGTTTTTAACATGTTTAAACCTGAAACAAGTAAAAGAATCAGACAGTGCAGTGAGACATAGTAAGCTATAATCAATTCAAATAATACATTTAAAGCTTATATAGCTGCTGTAAGTGTTCAAAGCAGCAGGTGGCGCTGTACTTCACCTGCTGAGGCTTTGAATCTCCCCGTCCTTACACTCATACTAAAGACTCGTTCTCTGAAAACAGCTCAGCATAGCAATCTGAATTGCACAGGTCAATTACGGGCGGGGGGGTGCATGTGCAGTGCTCTCTCCACCCTCAATACCAACCTCAGAACCCCCAACTGCTCCCCGGGCGCCGCAGCATAAATGATTCCCACTGCTCCGGGTGTGTGTTCACAGTGTGTGTGTGTGTGTGTGTTCACTGCTCTGTGTGTGTGCACTTTGGATGGGTTAAATGCAGAGCACGAATTCTGAGTATGGGTCACCATACTTGGCTGAATGTCACGTCACTTTCAAAGGTTGCGTGTTTGTGTTGAAGGTGCAGACCTGGAATTGTCTGGAGTCTTCATGAGGGTGAGCTCTCATCGTCCAATCAGATCCCGAACAGCTGATGATATCATTGTCATGTGATTAACCTGTGGTGTGTTTTATGTTTCAGGAGATCAGTGCAGAGAATTACTACAGAATCCCTCGACCCTCAACCACCAACATCACATGTGAGGAGTGACCACACACACACACACACACACACACACACAGAAGTTTGTTTGCTGATAACACTGAAGAGATGAGCTGTAGTTGAGCGTGTGTTGAGTTTCAAGTTCCTTGGAATCCACATCTCTGATGATCTAACCTGGTCCCTTAACACCTCCACCCTGGTCAAAAAGGCACAGCAGCGCTTTTATTCTTACAGAGCCTTAAGAAAGTTCACCTGAGTCCCAGGATCCTTGCTGAATTCTACCGCTGTACCATTGAGAGCATACTCACAAACTGCATCTCCGTGTGGTACAGCAATTGCTCCACATCTGACACAAAGCACTCCAGCGGGTGGTAGGGGTGTCCATGGTTAACCGATTAACCGATTAACCGTTAAAAATTGCGTAACCGAGTGAAACATTTTGCTCGGTTAAGTGGCGTCAATGGCGTACATTGAATTTAGTTGTAATACATTTTTGCACCACTAGAGACCGCCAGAGCGCTCCCAGACATTTGTAATGTCCACAAGAAGAAGTCATGACCAGTTTTCTAATATGAAGCGGGCAAAGAAAAGTACAGCGTGGGAGCACTTTAAAATTGAGAATGACGGTGCAAAATGCAAGTATTGCAATGCGGTGCTTAGATATACTTCAAGTACAACCTCGTTGTTGTACCATCTCAACAACCAACACCAGAGCATCATTAGAGAGGCGGCCGCGGAGCCTGCGAGCACCTTCGCCCAGCCTACCATCCCCACGATGCTAGCACAAAACATGTGCAGTGGTGCTAAAGCCGAATCCATAACACAGGGGATTTGCAGAATGATTCAAAAGGACATGATGCCAATTAGAATGGTGGAGGGCGAAGGCTTTAAAGAACTGATGAATATTGTTCAACGCTACAGCATTCCCTCGCGTTCGGCAATCACACGCCGCATAGAAAAACGATATGAGACAAAAAGAGATTCGCTCAAAGAAGATCTACAGTCACCTGATGTAGTTGCCATCACTACGGATTGCTGGACTGCTCTAAACACGGAAAGTTACATAACTATTACGAGCCATTACATTGACGAAGATTGGGTTTTAAAATCATTCGTCCTTTTAACTGAAGGCCTGCCCGTTCGCCATACAGCTGATAACCTAGCAGAGAAGTTAAGGGAGTCCGTGGAAAAGTGGGCTCTTACGGGACGAGTGATTGCCTGTGTACACGACAACGCAAAAAACATTGTGGCTGCTAACAGAGGCGTTGATTGGCATTCTGTGTCATGCTTTGCGCATACGCTTCAATTAGCTGTAAATGATGGATTTTCTCTTTTTTTGAAAGCTTGTGAGCCATTTCAACCACAGCTCAGTGGCAACAAAAGCGCTTGAAAGAAAACAACAACAAATGAAACTGCCACACCACAAACTAATACAGTCCTGTAAAACCAGGTGGAACAGCGTCTGTGACGTGTTTGAGCGCCTATTAGAACAACGGTGGGCAGTTACTGCGGTGCTGTCAGATCGCACTGTAACGAAAGTTCAAGATGCACGGATTTTGGAGTTAAAGGACACGCACTGGCAGCTTATTGAAGATGTTGTGCCAACTCTAAAAGCGCTCAAGTGTGCAACTACAGTTATGTCTGCAGAAAGGGAAGTGTCCATTTCAAACACCTATCCCATCACCTTTGGACTAATAAATGCACACCTACAAAGCGAAGGTGACGCGAACAGGGTTCTGGTGGAGTTTAAAACTAAAGTCCGAAACTCCCTGTCTGAAAGAATGAAGGTAGGTACCAGACGATTATTGATCATTTCACTAAGTTAAAGTTTGCATGTAATAAATTCTAAATACGTGTGCGCAGGTTGATGAGCCAGAGATGTTGTCATCCCCAGCGATGACTGCGTGCATATTGGACCCGCGCCATAAGCATCTCGGGTTCTTATCTCCAGAAAAAAGAGCGCTGGCAAATGCAAAACTCTGTAGCCTTGCAGCTATTGTTCCGTACAATGTACCAAATGTAACAGAAGCCGTTACGCAAAGTGTAGAACAGCACAAAGTGCCAAATACAGCGCAGCCACAGCGATGGCACTCATACTTGGCGAAAACTACTTTTCATCAGCCCTCACCAGTTGTGAAACAGAAGTCAAAAACTTTCTTAGCGACAGTCCCATTGGCCTAGAAATGAGCCCCGTGGACTGGTGGAAGCTAAACGCCAGTCGATTTCCCAGATTGGCCAACCTTGCTAAACAGTATTTGTGCATACCTGGCACATCTGTACCCTCAGAGAGGGTGTTTTCGGCAGCTGGACTTACAGTAAATAGACTGCGCACCAGTCTCACTCCCGATCACGTTGACATGTTAATATTTCTTAATAAAAACTAAACAATTAGAATACAATGATTTCTGTAGAGCAGCCTGATTTAATTTGGTGCCTAATTTGCGTAATTTATTCCCTGAAAATGCAGACAAGCATATTTAGTCATTTTATTTTTTGGGATTTTTATTTAAAAAAAAAAAAAAGCAAAAATGTGGGTCTATGCTCTTGTGTTTTAATTATTTCAATTTTGTATTTAATTTGCCCTTTGTTGCAGTGTAAGCTATAGGCACAAAACTCACCTTGTTACTGTTAAAAATGGGTGTAGATAAATGTTGTTGTTGTACGCATTTATTTGACTGTCTCTTTGCACAAAGTTTCTCAAAAAAAGTGTGCTATAGTATGACTGCATTAAATTCTAGGGCCTTGTTCACAGGCCGCGAACGCAAAAGTCAGTGACCTACTTTAACTGCTCTGTCCTTACAACTGCATGCGTTTTATTTCTATAAATGCGTTTCAAATGTGGTCCAACCAGTTATTAAAGGTGTTAAAAATGAACTACCCCTTTTTTTGTGTGTCTGTATCTCGGGGTTGCGGCACGCACACCAGAGTTTCGGTTAGAAAAAAAAATGGTGCCGGTCGTTTTCCGGACATTTTGATGATATGCCGGTCAAGTATCGCCTCTTAATTAGTCAAGTTGAAGAAAACTGCGGCAGGCTATGTAACTTAAAAAATGACATAATCAGGCAGCCGAAAGCAACATGTTTATTAGCCTAACTTTCAAAAAGACGGAAAAACATTTTCTACTATGGTTCGTTTCTTCATTCGGATCTATTTGCGATCCATTTCATTCTAAACAAACAAAGCAGTTTATATGCTTCGTCCTTGTTTCATTATTCATTAAGATAATAATTCATAAATGCACGCATAATTATCAGTGAACTTGATAAAAGTTGCAGATATGTTTTATATGCATGCACAAACAACTGCCTTTCAACTTATGTGTGCAAAATTCAGAATGAAATGAATGTGCAGCAATTTGTACAAATAGAGAGTCTAGGTCTACTAGGTGTTGTAGACATTAAATAAGCTTATTTAGTTTAATATTTGTTAAAATATTATAATGTTATTTTTTAATTTATGTTGGTTATGAAAAGTGAACCGCACGAGTAAGATAGGATGCACAATATCGAGAGACATGGAGCGGGTCAGATGTGATTTTGACCACTTAATTAAGTTTTGTTTTGTAGAAAGGCTTTTTTGAAGTGAATTTCATTTTGTATAAATTGTATCTTAATTTTAATAATTGTTTTATCAACCAATTGCCTGGATTTAATAAATAAGAAGCAAATATAGCAGACGATAGGCCTAATCATGCAGGCGCCCTCGCGGTCACTTGCATTGCTCGTGAACTGGAGCGCATCTTCATCCTAATTTAACGAAACTAAATTAAATTGTAATTGTATTAAAAAAGTAACAAAAAAAAAATTGTTTAAGGTTTTTTTAACCTATGCTAATTACTCATTACATTCAGGTATAGGCTGAATTTCAACTGTAATAATGTTTAATAACTTTCAAACGGTAGAGCCTGTTCCTTTATAACATAGCCAAAGATCGGTGTATTTTTGCTTTATACATTTTAGGATTATTCTCAAATTCAGATTGTGTTAGGGGGCGGGATTATTAGGCAATTTTAATCAGACAATTTGACCGGAGAGATTTAATTTGGTCGGACATTTCTTTTTTTTTTCGGCCAATGTCCGGTAATTACCCTACCGGACAACGGAAACCCTGGCGCACACTATGGTTAACCGAGTATTAACCGCTAAGGGCCTCGGTTAACGGTTAATGAAAAACTTGAAAACGTGCAGCCCCAGCGGGTGGTGAACACTGGTCATCAGATCACCGGCACCCAGTTAACTTCCATCGAGAACATTTATCAGAAGCGCTGTCTGGGCAGGGCAAGAAACATCATCAAGGATGCCTCTGACCCTAACCATGGACTTTTCACCCTCCTTCCATCCGGCAGGCGTTACAGAAGCTACGCTCTCGCACTAGTAGAGTCAGGAAGAGCTTCTTCCCCGAGGATGTGACACTTCTGAACGCCACACCACCAATCTAACCTGCACCTGCTCTCTTACTGCACTGGTCACAGTACTTTACACACATGCATTTGCACTAATCATATTTTGCACAGACTGCACACTGTTCTAGCTATTACTGTAAACTGTCTAAAGCTGTTACTGTACAAAGCACAGTAAACTATTTCTATAAAAACATCATTGCACTACTGTTATTTTGCATAGAATACATAGTTTAACAATACTATTGTACACTCAACCAACTGTATTTATTACCACTTGCTTACATTGCTGCTATTCATAATGCACAGGTATATATAATCCTTCATTGCATTCCTATTTATATTCTGTAAATACTCACCTCAATACTGTAGATAGCAACTCCACTATACATTCTGTAAATCATAGCTTCACTTTCTCTGCACTAAATGTATATAAAACGTATATAAAACAGTGTAGTGTATATAAAACACTATATTCTTGCACTTCTGGTTTAACGCTAACTGCATTTCATTAGCTCTGTACTTGTACTCTGCATAATGACAATAAAGTTGAATCTAATCTAATCAGTCTTAGTGTCTGTTTGTAGAGTTTTCCACTCATGACATCTGAATACTGCAGAAATGCAAAAAAAAAAAAAAAAAAAAAAAATCTAGTTGAACATTTTGAAAGATTACAAATCAGGGAAAAACCCAACTGTCTAACATATGTTGTTATTATCTGTATAGTCCAGCTGGTGGCGCTGATGTACTGTGGCCTGAAATAACAGCATCAGGATTCAGTCTCAGTATAAGACTCTGCTTGTGCTTCAGTTTCAAGGATCCACTGACAATCAAGTCAACTAAAACAATTATAAAACACCTCAAATCTGATCATACTTCATCCGCCGACTCCGAAGGTTCTTTTATTTTCCATGTCTGTAATTATGAGTGTTTTACAGTACTGTAATACTGTCTGGTTTCTGAGTTTATCTATCAGTTTAAAAATGAAGCTAATGAACTTACTCAAAATGTGCTCCAAAACAGTGGGTTATAGAGTCAAAGTCACCTTTATTTATATAGCGCTTTAAACAAAATACATTGCGTCAAAGCAACTGAACAACATTCATTAGGAAAACAGTGTCAATAATGCAAAATGATAGTTAAAGGCAGTTCATCATTGGATTCAGTGATGTCATCTCTGTTCAGTTAAATAGTGTCTGTGCATTTATTTGCAATCAAGTCAACGATATCGCTGTAGATGAAGTGTCCCCAACTAAGCAAGCCAGAGGCGACAGCGGCAAGGAACCGAAACTCCATCGGTGACAGAATGGAGAAAAAAACCTTGGGAGAAACCAGGCTCAGTTGGGGGGCCAGTTCTCCTCTGACCAGACGAAACCAGTAGTTCAATTCCAGGCTGCAGCAAAGTCAGATTGTGCAGAAAAATCATCTGTTTCCTGTGGTCTTGTCCTGGTGCTCCTCTGAGACAAGGTCTTTACAGGGGATCTGTATCTGGGGCTCTAGTTGTCCTGGTCTCCGCTGTCTTTCAGGGATGTAGAGGTCCTTTCTAGGTGCTGATCCAGCATCTGGTCTGGATACGTACTGGATCCGGGTGACTGCAGTGACCCTCTGATCTGGACACAGACTGGATCCGGGTGACTGCAGTGACCCTCTGATCTGGACACAGACTGGATCCGGGTGACTGCAGTGACCCTCTGATCTGGACACAGACTGGATCCGGGTGACTGCAGTGACCCTCTGATCTGGACACAGACTGGATCCGGGTGACTGCAGTGACCCTCTGATCTGGACACAGACTGGATCCGGGTGACTGCAGTGACCCTCTGATCTGGACACAGACTGGATCCGGGTGACTGCAGTGACCCTCTGATCTGGACACAGACTGGATCCGGGTGACTGCAGTGACCCTCTGATCTGGACACAGACTGGATCCGGGTGACTGCAGTGACCCTCTGATCTGGACACAGACTGGATCCGGGTGACTGCAGTGACCCTCTGATCTGGACACAGACTGGTGTGTCTGGATTCCTTTTGAAGCTTGGAATGCAGCATGAAACAGCACAGAATCCCATTCATTGTATTCAAATTGAATTGAAATTGATTGGGAGATTTAAATTACATAACATTTTTTTGTTGTTCATAGAAATTCTGTGGAAAATTGATGTTCTTAAAAATAAAATGCAAAGAATACACAAATATTATGGCTGGTAGATGTCGGAAAGCTTAAAAACAAGACATCAAGTTAACATGTTCCTTTGTGTTACAAAGCTTAAGTATTTCAAAGTATTCTAAAGTATTTAAGTTACTAAACCTTAGTAATCTAACGAAAATATGTTACTGATTACTTTTTAAAGCTTGTATTTTGTAACCTGTAGTGAAATATATTTTAAAAGTAACCTTCCCAGCCCTGGTTTCAGTCCTGCTGAAATAACCTATTTCAGAGTAAACCACATTTCAGAAGGTACCTTTGGGGAAATGAAAGTAAAAGCCAGAGTAAACTGGCATCTCTGTGCTTCCTGAACAGAACACATGATCTAGCAGAACATTTCTAAACTGAATCCAGTTTCAGTGATCACAGTCCTGACGCGGAGAAAGACACACAACACTGGGCTCCTGACTAAAACCAACTTTTTCACTCTGAGGAAAAATAGCTGCCTTTTTGACAACTGCACATCTCTGCCTCAAGAATGGCCTCCAGTAAACGTCCTTGTCTCCCCAAAAGACAGAACACTCAGCGACGACATAACCTCGATTGTTAGCTCTACAGTCTATTTTTAGTTATTTTACTTCAGGTTTATTTGACAGCCACAATGCACGTCAATAACTCATAAGTCTACAATCTGCCAGAATCAGCCAGAAGGCTATTTTGCATCTGCAGTGTCTAAATATGTTTCTCGGATGGTAAAAGTGTGACCCTAAAAAAATATATAAAATAAATAATGTATACATAATATACATGATTATGATGATGATGGCAGTTACATAATGAAGACTTCCTTTCTAAACTGAGAGCAGAACTTAAATCAGGACTATGCCCATAACTGATGTGTTACGGGCCTCTATCAAGGTTTTTATTATTGGAAAAGGCTAGTCTCTTCTCTAATAGAATATGATTGGAATAGAACGCATCCACACACTTCAAAGAACTCAAATTTAAGGTGGATGGGGTTAACCAAATTATTTATTTAATTACCTTTGCTTTTTGAAATTTACTGTTTTTGATATTTTTGGTCGAGGGAAGGGTGGAGGTTTTGGGTTGGTGATTGTTGTCAAATATGCTTTCTTTCCTTTATGACGAAATGTTTTTGGATACTTTACCGTTCTGAATTACAAAAAGACTAACGCACAGAAACAAACATGGCTGCCAAAGAAAGAAACTCTGTCAAGATTTCAAACTCTGGAATCCAGGCTGTGGGGAAGTTTGTCAAATATGACAGTAAGGTGTTTCTCTGTCCGAATCAGGGCATCAGATCAGCCCTGTACCTGCAGTCACCCTCTCTGCAGCCCGTTCACACTCACGATGGGCTTTCAGTCAGTTTGATCTGGATTCACTTCACTTCGACTCTGTCTGTTAACAGAAACCGACACCAGATTTATTTCATACATGTTCCATCTGCAAAAACACAAACACAAGTAACCCAGATAGCACACGTATGTCTGCTAGATGTCTGTTAAAGATCTCTTGATCTGCTATGATGACTTTTGTTCAACATACGAAATTATAAAAGTACTTGCGCTGTACAATCTATTAAGACTGTGTCTGTTCCCCGAATAGTGAGGTCAAAATATGAATTTAATATAGAATCTAGAAAAAATCTTATTGTGATTAAACCTACTACTGTGCAGATTTCCTCTCAGACCTTTTGGTTACAGTTGATAAAGCGCTAATCATGTGAGATTACCGCAGAATCCTGTGTCAATGCTTTCGTTTCTGCGCTACTGAAACTCTCTGGCTCTGCTGACGTCACTCGAGCGGCGCAGTGGATGCGTGCGTGCGTGCGCGCTCGCGAGCAGCGGGGGTCTAGTGATGGGAAGTTCGGATCATTTTACTGACTCGGTCCTTTGAGTCTCGTTCAGCAAAATGAACGAGTCATTTTTCGAGTAATTTCGTATTTCGTAAACGCAAATGTTGATCACACTTCAAACAATACAGAACTATAACGCTATAAGAAACAGAACAGTTTAATTCAAGGTTAAGCTCAGCTCACCTCATATCTGACAAGTGTTCGGGTTTGAGTCGTTCCTTCATCACGAGACAGACCCATAAACTAAACCTATGGAAGACAATTGATTAGTTCAACACGTGATGTGACAGCTTTGGATAGAGAAATTAATTCCTTTCAAAAGTGTGCATAGTTACTAATAATTATTATCATCATTATTATAATTATTATTTACTCTTACAGTTATGTGATGCGTTTTTGGCCTCAAATTGTAGCTTTTTACTTCTTACAGTATATAAATGTGTGAATTTCTGTCATAATGGTTATTTTCCATGCACTGAATGTGGTGACAAAGGAAATAAATAGTTGGTTATTATTATAATTGAGTCTCTTTCCGACTGCTTAGGTAAAGCTTATGGGGCTGTCACAGGATGAACAAACGACTCGGAAAACCCAAAGACTCGAAAGAGGTGAACTAATTTCAGTACAGAACTCATAGAATGCTGCTCATGCGCTACTGAAAGAATCACGCCCCGTGACGACTCGTCCCGAGTCACATTAGAGATTCGTTTATACTGAACTATGATTTCATCACCAACCGGACCGCAGAGAGAAAAGCAGCAAGATAGCGCTCCTCATCTCCACGTTACTGAACAAGGCAAGTTTATTTATCTATACTGCCGGTCAAAAGATTGGGATCAGTACGTTCTTTAATGTTTTTACAGGAGTTTCTTCTGCTCACCCAAGGCCGCGTTTATTTGATGAAAAAATATTTAGAATAATGTAATATTGTGAAATATTATTACGATGTAAAATAACGTTTTTAAAAATATATACATTAAAATTAAATGCATTCCTGTGATGCAACGCTGAATTTCCATCAGCCGATACTCCAATATCACATGTTTGCGCAATCCAAAACATCTTTTATTGCTTTTAACATTGAGGTCAAGCAATATGTCAACACGATTATCAAAAGGCAACAAAAACTGTGAAGGTGTGTAAACTATTTGATATTTTTTTGTAAGTCCGTACTCACCCTGGCAAAATGTGATAATGTGTTGAGTATTTTTTTTTTTTTTTTTGTTTATGTTAAAATACTTGCAATGTTGGAAACTGCACAATATGTTATTTTTTATAATGGAGATGAACGCTCATGTAAAAAAAAAAAAACTCCAATATCACATGACCCTTCAGAAAATATTTTAATTTGCTGATTTATTATCAGTGGTGCTTAATATTTTTGGAACCTGTGATACTTTTTTCAGGATTCTTTGATGAATAAAAAGTTAAAACGAAAAGCATTTATATTAAATAGAAATATTTTCTAACAATATACTACCGTCAGAGGCTTCATGCCAATTCAAAGCTAGGCAAGTGTCCTCTCAGATTGTTATGCCAAGTGGATTTTAAATGCAGCTTCCAAAAGACAAAAAATAGCCGTTTAATATTTTCTATATTTAATACATTCACTCCGGGGTGATTATAACGTTCAGCAAGTCATATGGGAAGTTCGATTCTTTTCCGCGAACCGGTTCTTTCGGACGGTTCGATTCAATAAACTGGTTGACAAAAAACCGGTTCAACGGTTCTTTTACGCTCGACGTAATGACGTCATTGGCGATGACGTAATGGCGCCAAGTCTATCAAACATTCAAATATATAAAGTCAGTAATCATAACTTTAGTCAGTTAAAAACCTCATAATCATGAAAAGTTTACAATTAACTTTTGCAACAACGCACCCAAATACAGTAACAGCAATAATGTGCATAGGAGGATTTAAGTCTTGAAGATATAAAGTAAATAAATTAGGTGTCAACACTGTAGAAACCATGATCCACTTACTATACATAATCCATTGCGATGTATTTGTTGTTAAATGAACTTACGTTTCGCCAGAATGCCCCTTCATTCAAGCCCTCGGTTTACCCGCGCTCATAACATTAGCACAGAATCAGTTCAGAATCAAATACCAAAAGAATCAGTTCGGTTCA
Organism: Carassius carassius; assembly: GCF_963082965.1. Lineage (NCBI taxonomy): Eukaryota > Metazoa > Chordata > Actinopteri > Cypriniformes > Cyprinidae > Carassius > Carassius carassius. Next base: position 107,035 of record NW_026775102.1, on the reverse strand, counting down.
GACGCGCTGTGAGTCAGTCGGCTTCATGCTGAATCACACATGCGCAGTATCATCAGCTCCTCTGTTCTCAAAACGGACACGTCCGAAAGAAACGGTTTTGGTTCAGTGTACTGATGATCCGAGAACCGATGCAACCGGTTCTTGACTCGAGAACGAGAATCACTCTAACCGGCACGTGCTGCAGTTCAGTATAATCAGCTGCTCTGCTCGTGTTCATGTTCTGTTTACTACAAACTCAATTTGTGAATGTGTCATCATTAACTATACAGTACAGATATTTCATAAATCATCCCTTATTCCTATTAAACATAGAGTCTTTAGAGTTCTTAATTATTGCCCAACTTCCCTGAAAACCCCTTTGGCCTACACATAATCTACAATATACAGATTAGAAACATTCATCTTAAAAAAAAAATAATAATAATAATAAAATGTATATAGATCTTTTATCACACTTTCCGAAATACTTTACACGCATGCGCAGTAGTAACAGTTCATCGGTTCTCAAATCGGACGCGTCCGACAGAAACGATTCTCAGTTCAGTGTACTGGTGATCCGAACACCGATGCAACCGGCTCTTGACTCGAGAACGAGAACTGCTCCAGCAGTGTAGTGATGTCCGATTCGCGAACGAATCGTTCAAATTAACCGGTTCTTCTTAGTGACAGGTTGAACCAGTTCACCAAATCGAACTGAATCATTTGAAACGGTTTACGTCTCCAATAAGCATTAATCCACAAATTACTTAAACTGTTAACTTGTTTAATGTGGCTGACACTCCCTCTGAGTTCAAACAAACCAATATCCCGGAGTAATTCATTTACTCAAACAGTACACTGACTGAACTGCTGTGAAGAGAGAACTGAAGATGAACACCGAGCCGAGACAGATAACGAACGAACACGCCACTGATGGAGCAGTTCTCGTTCTCGAGTCAGCTGCCAAATCAGATCTGCGTTTGTTCGCTGGCTGGCGCTGAGCCAGAGAAAGACACGTTTCTACAGAGCTGTGTATTATTAAAAAATCACACACGATGCTGTTGAGCTCATGAATGGATTGGCCAATCAGAGTTTACTCTGAGAACTCTTTCTAGCGAATTCTCTTGTCAAGACAAGTCACCTGAACAGCATTAAATAAGAAATCATATATGTGAATTATGCAAAAAGGCAGTTCCTTTTATCATCTTCAGTTCAGTTTAAATAGTATCTGTGCAATCATTTACAATCAAGTCAATGAAGTGCCCCCAACTAAGCAAGCCAAGTGTAGATGTGTGTATGAATCTGTAAGATATTAATTTTATTGTGTAAACAGCTTCAGTGATTTTAATGGGAGTTTTTGAGAGTGCTTGAACTTTGCTCTCTTTTTGTACAATGAAAGTATCCTAACTTTCAATGTTAAATTCCCATTAAATATAAACTCAGTTCTAGATCAGCTCTAGGCATGATCAGGCAGATATAGTCCTCTTTTCCACATATTGACATAGAGATATGAGGGTGTGTTTGAACGAGGCGTTAGTCTCAACTTTGAAAAAGATTATCTCTGTGGATTTGAAACTTTAGTCTTTGCCACTTTACAGATCTTCTTTATGCACCAAGAGCTTTTATCACTCCAAAGAGAAAGCACCCCCCCCCCTCAACTCCTGCCACCTCAAAAATAATGAGTGCATGACACCCCTGACTAACGTTCAAAAGTTCTTTCTTTTTTTGAAAGAAATGTATTCTTTTATTCAGCAAGGATGTGTTAAATTGACAAAAAGTGATAGCAAAGAATTATATTGTTAGAAAAGATAAACTTTTTAGCTTTGCATCACTGAAATACAGGTGCATCTCAATAAATTAGAATGTTGTGGAACAGTTCATTTATTTCAGTAATTCAAATCAAATTGTGAAACTCGTGTATTAAATAAATTCAGTGCACACAGGCTAAAATAGTTTAAGTCTTTGGTTCTTTTAATTGTGATGATTTTGGCTCACATTTAACAAAAACCCACCAATTCACTCTCAACAAATTAGAATACTTCATAAAACCAATAAGAAAAACATTTAGTGAATTGTTGGAAATTATGTTCATTTACTGTACATGTATAAACCTGATTCCAAAAAAGTTGGGACACTGTACAAATTGTGAATAAAAAACAGAATGCAGTGATGTGGAAGTATTAACATAGATGACATATCAAATGTTTAAACTGAGAAAATGCATAATTTTAAGGGAAAAATAAGTCGATTTTAAATTTCATGGCATCAACACATCTTAAAAAAGTTGGGACAAGCCCATGTTTACCACTGTGTGGCATCCCCTCTTCTTTTTATATCAGTCTGCAAACGTCTGGGGACTGAGGAGACAAGCTGCTCAAGTTTAGGAATAGGAATGTTGTCCCATTCTTTTCTAATACAGGCTTCTAGTTGCTCAACTGTCTTAGGTCTTCTTTGACACATCTTCCTCTTTATGATGCTCCAAATGTTTTCTATGGGTGAAAGATCTGGACTGCAGGCTGGCCATTTCAGTACCCGGATCCTTCTTCTACGCAGCCATGATGTTGTAATTGATGCAGTATGTGGTCTGGCATTGTCATGTTGGAAAAAGCAAGGTCTTCCCTGAAAGAGACGACGTCTGGATGGGAGCATATGTTGTTCTAGAACTTGGATATACCTTTCAGCATTGATGGTGTCTTTCCAGATGTGTAAGCTGCCCATGCCACACACACTCATGCAACCCCATACCATCAGAGATGCAGGCTTCTGAACTGAGCGCTGATAACAACTTGGGTTGTCCTTGTCCTCTTTAGTCCGGATGACATGGCGTCCCAGTTTTCCAAAAAGAACTTCAAATTTTGATTCGTCTGACCACAGAACAGTTTTCCACTTTGCCACAGTCCATTTTAAATGAGCCTTGGCCCAGAGAAAACGCCTGCGCTTCTGGATCATGTTTAGATACGGCTTCTTTTTTGACCTATAGAGTTTTAGCTGGTAACAGTGAATGACACGGTGGATTGTGTTAACGGCAATGTTTTCTGGAAGTATTTCTGAGCCCATGTTGTGATTTCCATTACAGTATCATTCCTGTATGTGATCCATTGCGTCTAAGAGCCGAAGATCATGGGCATCCAGTATGGTTTCCAGCCTTGACCCTTATGCACAGAGATTGTTCCAGATTCTCTGAATCTTTGGATGATATTATGCACTGTAGATGATGATAACTTCAAACTCTTTGCAATTTTTCTCTGAAAAACTCCTTTCTGATATTGCTCCAATATTTTTCGCCGCAGCATTGGGGGAATTGGTGATCCTCTGCCCATCTTGACTTCTGAGAGACACTGCCACTCTGAGAGGCTAGTTTATACCCAATCATGTTCCCAATTGATCTAATAAGCTGCAAATTGGTCCTCCAGCTGTTCCTTATATGTACATTATTGCTACCTGTACCAACTTTTTGTAATGTGTAGCTCTAATGAAATCCAAAATGAGCCAATATTTGGCATGAGATTTCAAAACATTTCACTTTCAACATTTGATATGATATTTATATTCTATTGTGAATAAAATATAAGTTTATGAGATTTGTAAATTATTCCATTCCTTTTTAACTCACAATTGTGTAGTGTCCCAACTTTTTTTTGGAATCAGGTTTGTACTCAATACTTGGTAGGGGCTCCTTCTGCTTTAATTACTGTCTCAGTTCAGCGTGGCATGGAGGTGATCAGTTTGTGGCACTGCTGAGGTGGTATGGAAGCCCAGGTTTGTTTGACAGTGGCCTTCAGCTCATCTGCATTGTTTGGTCTCTTGTTTCTCATTTCCTCTTGACAATACTCCATAGATTGTCTTCAGGGTTCAGGGTTCTTGGGGTTCAGGTCTGGTGAGTTTGCTGGCCAGTCAAGCACACCAACACCATGGTCATTTAACCAACTTTTGGTGCTTTTGGCAGTGTGGGCAGGTGCCAGATCCTGCTGGAAAATGAAATCAGCATCTTCAAAAAGCTGGTCAGCAGAAGGAAGCATGAAGTGCTCCAAGATTTCTTTGTAAACGAAACAGTGACTTTGATTTTTTTTAAAAACACAACACCAGCGGATGACATTGAAAAAGTGAAAGTCGTGACATTTGCCAAGTATGGTAACCCATACTCAGAATTGGTGCTCTGCATTTAACCCATCCAAGTGCACACACACAGCAGTGAAAAGTGAACACACCGTGAACACACACCCGGAGCAGTGGGCAGCTATATATCCAGTGCCTGGGGAGCAACTTGGGGTTCAGTGCCTTACTAAAGGACACTTCAGTCATGGGTATTGAGGGTGGAAGAGAGCGCTGTTCATAAACTCCCCTCCACCTACAACTCCTGCCAGCACCGAGACTCGAACCTGTGACCTTCAGGTTACAGGTCCAACTTTCTAACCATTAGGCCAAAGCTGCCCCATGACCATCACAGACTGTGGAAACTTAACACTGGACTTCAAGTAACTTGGGCTATGAGCTTCTCCACCCTTCCTCCAGACTCTAGGACCTTAATTTCCAAATGAAATACAAAACTTGCTCTCATCTGAAAAGAGGACTTTGGACCACTGGGCAACAGTCCAGTTCTTCTTCTCCTTAACACAGGTTAGACGCATCTGATGTTGTCTATGGTTCAGCAAATTCCTTGACACGTCTGTGTGTGGTGGCTCTTGATGCCTTGACCCGAGTCTCAGTCCATTCTTTCTGAGGTTCACTCAAATTCTTGAATCGATTTTGCTTTACGATCCTCATAAGGCTGTGGTTCTCTCGATTAGTTGTGCATCTTTTTCTTCCAAACCTTTTCCTTCCACTCAACTTTCTGTTAACATGCTTAGATACAGCACTCTGTGAACAGCCAGCTTCTTTGGAACTGAATGTTTGTGGCTTACCCTCCTTGTGAAGGGTGTCAATGATTGTCTTCTGGACAACTGTCAGGTCAGCAGTCTTCCTCATGATTGTGTAGCCTAGTGAACCAGACTGAGAGACCATTTTGAAGGCTCAGGAAACCTTTGCAGGTGTTTTGAGTTGATTAGCATGTCACCATATTCTAATTTGTTGAGCTAGTGAATTGGTGGATTTTTGTTAAATGTGAGCCAAAATCATCACAATTAAAAGAACCATAGTCCTAAACTACTTCAGTCTGTGCGTATTTGAATTTATTTAATACACGAGTTTCACAATTTGAGCTGAATTACTGAAATAAATGAACTTTTCCATGACATTCTAATTTATTATGATGCACCTGTATATTATATTTTAAAGTATATTCAAATAGAAACCATTATTTTATGTTGTGATAACAAATTGCAATGTTACTGTTTTTTTTTTTCTGTATTTTTGATCAAATAAACACAGCCTTCATGAGCAGAAGAGATTTCTTTAAAAAACATTACGAGTCTTGCTGATCCCTAACTTTTGACTGGCAGTGAACCGCTTCAGGCTTCTCAAATTCTATGCTAGAGTGTCGTCATTATTTTTGCTAAAAATTGTTTGTATTAGTTCATTAAGAGATTCCTATGATGTTTTGTTGCAGTGAAATCAATCGGTTTGCCATGGACGGTTGTGCGCAGATGTGTAAATGTGTCCTGATCCTGTTTAACTTTCTGTTCGCTGTGAGTTTTCATCAATATTTACTCTTCTATTGGTTAAATGCCATCTCCTTAGATAAAAGCCTGCTAAAAGCATCATCAATACATTTGAATATGTATATTAAGTGCTACCTAGATAGCACAAATACATCTGCAAGACGTCTGTAGAAGATCTCTTGATCTGGAAGCATCTGCTGTGTGCAAACATCTGACAGACGTCTATAAGATGTCAGTTTTACATACATTCTAAATCATAAACATCTTAAAGTCACCTCAGAGACGTCTATTTGACATCTAATAGGAAACGTCCTGAGAGCTGTGACGGGTGTCTTCAGCGCAGTAGAGGCACAGCAGTTGTTCAGTGTGTGTGTGTGTGTGTGCTGTTGTGTCTGAGGGCTGTGGTGTCTCCATGTCTTGCAGCTGGTGGGGTTCGGTCTGGTGGCTCTAGGAATGTGGCTCCGGTTCGGAGCAGAGACCCGAGGGTTCTTCGACATCAATCTGAGCACTGCTCAGTTCAACATCGGTGCGTTCTGCTGCTGTTTCTGTCTGGCTGGTGTGAAATAGCTGGTGTTTGAGCTTGTGTGTGTGTGTGTGTGTCCACAGGAGTGTCGGTGCTGGTGGTCACTGGGGGCCTGATGCTGGTGATGGCCATCATCGGTGACTGTGGTGCCTGCAACAACAACAAATCTGCCCTCGGCGTGGTGAGCATCACTGCAGAAACAACAGCACTTGAGGAGAATCTAAACACAGCTGTTAAAACACTTAATACAGAAGGACAAAACTCTCATTTTTAGACACATTTTTTTAAACCTGTAAAATGCAAACCTCCTCTAATGTCACTAATCAATCCAACACTACAGCGCAACTCTTCTTGCCCTTCAGTTTTCTGGCCTGCTGACCGTTCTGATCATCATTGAAATCGCAGCTGGTGTGATGGCCTTCATGTGGAGCGACCGGGTAAACCACACACACACACACACACACACACACACACACACACACACACACACAGGTGCCTGTATAACAGAGCTGGTTTTAAGGTGTGTGTGTTGAATTGCAGGTGTCAGGTGAGTTGGTGAACTTCTATGCCACAATCTACGCTCAGTATCTCAACACCAGGAGCCCCGCTCAAGCCGTCACCCTAAAACTATTCCACAACACTGTAAGATACACACACTCTCTCTCTCACACACACACACACACTCGAACATGTGGTCTGACAGGGATGTGTGTGTGTTTCAGTTCAACTGCTGCGGTGTCGGTGGATCGATCGAGATGTTTGTGCGAGACACCTGTCCAAAAGCCAGCTTCCTGGAGAAACTGATGTATTCTGTGAGTCACTTCCTGTTTGTCTTGCTCTGACTCTCTGGCTGTGTGTTGTGTGAGGAGTGCAGGCTCTCATCCGTGTGTGTGTGTGTGTGTGTGTGTAGAGCTGTCCCAGTGCGATCGATGAGTTCTTCGACGCGAACGCACCACTGATGTTGGGAGGGTTTCTGGGGACGGCAGGAATCATGGTGAGTCCGTTTAGAGCTCTCTAAAACACTTAACAAATCTCAGTGCAGTAAACTGTGTTTATAAAATGACCAAACTCAGCAAACACATTTTTGATAAAGTATACTATTCACAGAAAAACAGATATGATTCCAATATATAAACAAGTGTTTTCCTCCCATTAGGGATGTTACCGTATTTTTCGGACTATAAGTCGCACCTGAGTATAAGTCGCATCAGTCCAAAAATACGTCATGATGAGGAAAAAAACATATATAAGTCGCACTGGACTATAAATCGCATTTATTTAGACCCAAGAACCAAGAGAAAACATTACCGTCTCCAGCCGCCAGAGGGCGCTCTGTGTTTTCAGTGTGGACAACAGGAGCACTGAGCAGCATAGAGCGCCCTCTCGCGGCTGGAGACGGTAATGTTTTCTATTGGTTCATTTCTCTTGGTTCATGTCGAATTAATTTTGATAAATAAGTTGCACCTGACTATAAGTCGCAGGACCAGCCAAACTATGAAAAAAAGTGTGAAATAGTCATAGAAAGGATAAGTGTCTGTGTGGCGTTAAAAATACTAAAATGTCTTTCCCAGGGATTCATTTTACATGCACACATGAGGATTCACATGGTCTTCACATCACATCACGCACCTGCAGCACTTCTGCGATCGGAGAAAAACATCATAAAGCTATAGATTTATTATAACATAAGAAATAAATAGCAAATAAATAGGCCTACACAAAAATTTATATTTTTACTTGAATAATAAATTACGATAATGAACAAAAAAAAATTTAAGTTTCAGTTCATGTTTGTGCTGCGCGAAAGGAAACCAGACGGCAGAAAGTGGCATCCTATTTTTCTTTAGGCTTATTTTACACACAAAGATTTGTTTTTATTGTGAAAGTACACAAATAAAGGCAAACCGTTTACAATTCCGATTATCTTTGTGACTCAAAGAAGTTTCCTCTGTTAGAAGGGAAAAACTCAAGTGATTGCGCTGGTGCTGCACGCACACACAAGCTTTGATACCTTGACAAAGTAGTCTGTTCATTATCATAATAAAATACAGCCTGTCAAACATATGAAAAAAAACCCTAACCCTAACATTCATTAGGAAAACAGTGCGTCAATAATGCAAAATGATAGTTAAAGGCAGTTCATCATTGAATTCAGTTATGTCATCTCTGTTCAGTTAAATAGTGTCTGTGCATTTATTTGCAATCAAGTCAACGATATCGCTGTAGATGAAGTGTCCCCAACTAAGCAAGCCAGAGGCGACAGCGGCAAGGAACCGAAACTCCATCGGTGACAGAATGGAGAAAAAAACCTTGGGAGAAACCAGGCTCAGTTGGGGGGCCAGTTCTCCTCTGACCAGACGAAACCAGTAGTTCAATTCCAGGCTGCAGCAAAGTCAGATTGTGCAGAAGAATCATCTGTTTCCTGTGGTCTTGTGCTGATGCTCCTCTGAGACAAGGTCTTTACAGGGGATCTGTATCTGTATAATAGAGAGATACACCCACGATCAGATGATAAGAGCAGATCATTTGTAACTCTAAGGAGAGCAGTCTCAGTACTATGATACGGTCTAAATCCTGACTGGAAATCCTCACATATACCATTTTTCTCTAAGAAGGAATATAATTGTGAGGATACCACCTTTTCTAGTATCTTGGACAGAAAAGGGAGATTCGAGATTGGTCTATAATTAACTAGTTCTTTGGGGTCAAGTTGTGTTTTTTTGATGAGAGGCTTAATAACAGCCAGTTTGAAGTTTTTGGGGACATATCCTAATGACAATGAGGAATTAATAATAGTCAGAAGAGGATCTATGACTTCTGGAAGCACCTCTTTTAGGAGCTTAGATGGTATAGGGTCTAACATACATGTTGTTGGTTTAGATGATTTAACAAGTTTATACAATTCTTCCTCTCCTATGGTAGAGAATGAGTGGAACTGTTCCTCAGGGGGTCTATAGTGCACTGTCTGATGTGATACTGTAGCTGACGGGTGAATGGTTGCAATTTTATCTCTAATAGTATCGAATTTAGAAGTAAAGTAGTTCATAAAGTCATTACTGCTGTGGTGTTGGGAAATGTCAACACTTGTTGAGGCTTTATTTTTCGTTAATTTAGCCACTGTATTGAATAAATACCTGGGGTTATGTTTCGTTTTCTTCTAAAAGCAAAGAAAAGTAATCGGATCTAGCAGTTTTTAATGCTTTTCTGTAGGATATGTTACTTTCCCGCCAAGCAATACGAAATACCTCTAGTTTTGTTTTCCTCCAGCTACGCTCCATTTTTCGGGCTGCTCTCTTTAGGGTGCGAGTACGCTCATTATACCATGGTGTCAAACTGTAATAGACAAGAAACAAGAAATAGAATTTACAATTTTGGCTATATGAAGTTTGCACAGAACTAAATAATGATCTGAGATATCATCACTTGGCTGCATAATTTCAACACTATCAACATCAATTCCATGTGACAGTATTAAATCTAGAGTATGATTTCGACAATGAGTAGGTCCTGAAACGTGTTGTCTAACACCAATAGAGTTCAGAATGTCTATAAATGCTGATCCCAATGCATCTTTTTCATTATCAACATGGATATTAAAATCACCAACTATTGTGTGTGTATGTGTGTGTGTATGTATGTCGTTCTTTGCCCGCCCCTAATCATATATCCTCTGTGTCTGTGTGTGTTTGTGAAGGTGTGTATTTGTCACCCATCCTTCATCATCCAGACACCCGGCTAATCATATAACTACTGTGTTTGTGTGTGTGAGTGTGTATGTGTCAGTGTGTGTGTGTGTGTGTGTGTGTGTGTGTGTGTGTGTATGTGTCAGTGTGTGTGTGTGTGTGTGTGTGTGTGTGTGTGTGTGTATGTGTCAGTGTGTGTGTGTGTGTGTGTGTGTGTGTGTGTGTGTATAATGTCATGGGTATGACACAGGTATTACAAGGAGAGGGTGACTTAAGAGGACATAACCCATGTCCCCATTTTTCAAAACGCTTATAAATCATACAGAATGAGGTTTTTTTTGAGAAAGTAAAAATGCACAAAGTTTCCTGTGAGGGTTACATTTACATTTAATCATTTAGCAGACACTTTTATCCAAAGCGACTTACAAATGAGAACAATCAGGTCAACAAGAGAACAACAACAGTATACAAGTGCCATGACAAGTCTCAGTTAGTCTAGTACAGAACACATAGCCAGGTTTTTTTTTTTTTTTTTTGAATGAAAAGACAAGAAAAGAAGGGAATGTGCTAGTGTTAGTTGGTTAATTGCAGGCGAAAAAGATTTAAGATGTCTTTAGATGTTTCTTGAAAATGAGTAAAGACTCAGCTGTACGAATTGAGATTGGGAGGTCATTCCAGCAGCTGGGCACAGTCCAGGAAAAGGTCCTTGAGAGTGATTTTTAACTTCTTTGGGATGGTACCACAAGGCGTTGTTCACTTGCAGAGCGCAAACTTCTGGAGGGCACATAAGATTTAACCAATAAGTTTAGGTAAGTTGGTGCCGTGCCAGTGGTCGTCTTGTAGGCTAGCATCAGTACCTTGAAATTTATGATTTAAACCAAAACTTTCCTAGCAATGACGGGTTAGGTTTAGGTGTAGGGTTGGTGAAGGGCTATAGAATATAGTTTGTACAGTATAAAGAACCCCTGAACCCCTATATACATCATATAACCCCTGTGTGTGTGTTTGTGTCGCTCCTTGCCTGCCTCTCGACACCCGGCTCATCATATAACTTCTCTCTCTCTCTCTCTCTCTCTGTGTGTCTCTGCTCAACAGCTGGTGGCACTCGTCTGCAGCTGTTTGCTCTATGGTAACCTCAAGCCATCTTACTATTCTCCACCCATCTACTGAGCCTCCACTCTTCTGCTGATGGTTGGATGACTTCGGTCAAAGGTCAAGGGATTCACTCTTGTGTGTGTGTGTGTGTGTGTATGTGTCAATCTCTTCAAAATTCCTTCTCAATTCTTCAATCTAAACCGAGGCGAATAAAAGTCGACAGAATTTCACAGAAATCAAATTTGTTCTGCTGTAGTTTGTAATGCCTCTTTTCATTTATCACTCATATTAAACTAGATGCTGTTTAGACTTTTGGTTTTACTGCATTAATGTTGTGGATCGAAGTCATTTCTTCAGTTTTGAATTCTGCATGATAATGTTACACTGTAACTCACTGTCTGTTACCATCTCGTCCTGAATATTTAATTGTCTTGCTGTACAATTAAAATCTGAATGTTTCTTGTTTGTTTTTACTGTGATACATTAAAGAAAGTTCCACAAAGCCATCACTGTGCAGTTTGTTTCATCAGAGGTCAAAGTTCAGGAGTAATCATTGCAGCACATGAATCCAGATCATCATTTATTCATCGAAAGCATCAATGCAGTTCTCAAATGTAAAGACATGTACGGATTAAGTCAGTGTCATCACTGGAGCTCTCAGAGCGATTCTGTGTGGAATGATGTGAAATAAACTAAAGCAAAAACATGAGCTGTCACGATTGCAGGACACCACAGGCAGTGAAGGATAACACTTTAATTAATAAAAATATCACCGACCCTCTTCAATATCTACATTAATGAATAAGCGACGATCCTAGAACAATCAGCCTCACACTACAGGTGCTGGTCATATAATTCGAATATCATCAAAAAGTTTATTTATTTCACTAATTCCATTCAAAAAGTGAAACTTGTATATTATTTTTATTCATTACACACAGACTGATACATTTAAAATGTTTCTTTTGATTTTGATTATAACTGAGAACTAAGGAAAATCCCAAATTCAGTATCTCAGAAAATTTGAATATTGTGAAAAGGTTCGATACTGAAGACACCTGGTGCCACACTCTAATCAGCTAATTAACTCAAAACACCTGCAAAGTCCTTTAAATGGTCTCTCAGTCTAGTTCTGTAGGCTACACAATCATGGGGAAGACTGCTGACTCGACAGTTGTCCAAAAGATGACCATTGACACCTTGCACAAGGAGGGAAAGACACAAAAGGTCATTGCTAAAGAGGCTGGCTGTTCACAGAGCTCTGTGTCCAAGCACATTAATAGAGAGGCGAAGGGAAGGAAAAGATGTGGTAGAAAAAAGTGTACAAGCAATAGAGATAACCGCACCCTGGAGAGGATTGTGAAACTAAACCCATAGAAAGATGTGGGGGAGATTCACAAAGAGTGGACTGCAGCTGGAGCCAGTGCTTCAAGAACCACTACACACAGACGTATGCAAGACATGGGTTTCAGCTGTCGCACTCCTTGTGTCAAGACACTCTTGAACAACAGACAGCGTCAGAAGCGTCTCGCTTCAGAAAGGACTGGACTGCTGCTGAGTGGACCACAGTTATGTTCTCTGATGAAAGTAAATTCTTCATTTCCTTTGGATATCAGGGTCCCAGAGTCTGGAGGAAGAGAGGAGAGGCACACAATCCACGTTGCTTGAGGTCCAGTGTAAAGTTTCCACAGTCAGTGATGGTTTGGGGTGCCATGTCATCTGCTGGTGTTGGTCCACTGTGTTTTCTGAGGTCAAAGGTCAACACAGCCGTATACCAGGAAGTTTTAGAGCACTTCATGCTTCCTGCTGCTGACCAACTTTATGGAGATGCAGATTTCATTTTCCAACAGGACTTGGCACCTGCACACAGTGCCAAAGCTACCAGTACCTGGTTTAACCTGTTAACCTACACTTAAAATTGTAACAGTTCCTTACTTCAGTGTGTAACCTTTGGGCTTTACTTATTATCAACCAGATTTGATAATGCTCAAAAATCTTAAAAGTCAAAGACCCTGAAGTGCCTTGAATTTTTTTTTTCACCACACTTGTGTTTTTTTTATATATATAACAATACACGAAATCAGTCCTGGAGCAATCTAGAAAAGCAATGGGTTGAAAGTCACGTGTCTCATGAGTTTCTATTTCAAATCTGAAGAAGATATCATGAAAAATTAGATTCCTGCAAATATTTTTCTGAGACTATGTCTATAAACTATCTTTCCACCTATCTGTCACTTATTTTTATTTTTTTTTGTGGATCGTCTCATTCTGTTCGTGACACTGTACGCTTACAAAACCATGCCGTTTTTTTACTACTAAAATGCAGTTTCTGAGCGACAGTTATTCCATAACAGACACAAACTGTTTGGTCACTGAATAACTGAAATGTAAACAAAGGAATTACCAGAGTCCAGAGGAACACTATGAACATCACATGCAGGGCAGATTTAGGCCAATATCCTCTACTAATGCACATTGAGAAATGAGCCATCACATTTTGGAAACACCTAAAAAAGAGTGACCCCCAACTCTTACCATTTCAAAGCTCCTAAAAACCATGAAGTGAACCCTAAAAAAAGTCCCTTGATACAGATGATCCTGAATCTGCAGAAGCAAACTACTTACAACTAGCAACAGCCAGCATCAGGACACTGAAATATCCATCCACACAATTCAGCCCAACAAAATTATAAAAGCACAAAAAGAAAATTATATGACTTACTGGAAAGTAACAACAGGAAAAAAGTAATCTTGAATGTTATTTTTAGACGTGTCACATTCTTTAATATTCAACCTGAAAACAAAAATACAGTGACGTCAAACACCTCATGATAGAAGAAAGGCATCGAGTATACAACTGTGATGCTGAGCGCTTATCAGAATCGACTAAATGCCAGAGTTTCAAAAGTATGTGAAATATTTAATGTTCGGGGCATAGAATCTTTAAAATACATCCGAGAGTTTTACACACTGGTCTGTTATTATGGCAACATTTCCACGCCCGAAACGTGACCCTCAATGAAACAAACTGAGTCAGTCAGACGGCCTCATGGATGGGCCTTGGCCAATGAAAGCTGCCATGAATTCCAAATTGTCAGCTGTCAATCTGAAGGTCTGGCTATGCGAAACTAGTGACATATAAACGCGCACATAAACCCGATCACTTTATTTAGCATGTAAACACTACATTCAGATTTATCAATCGAAATGAATTCAGTCTGATTGAACTATAAAGTGTGTATATATTGTAAATAGGAATGTAAACAGGGATAGACCTATGGATTCAAAATTCAAAAATTCAAAAAAAAATCAAAAAAGCTTTATTGTCTATCCCCACAGGGGTAGAAAATTGTCTTTAGACAAAAGGCTCAACAAACAATATACAACTATCAATACACAGCTAACAACAATACAATACAACAGACAACCACACAATTTAAGATAAGCCCCTCCCCTATTTCCTATTTAAAATGTCAACAGCCGTCGGGATAAAAGACTTCTTATATTTGGCCTTTTTCGCCAAAGGTACTTTAAATCGTCTACCAGATGGAAGTAAATCAAATGAGCTGTGCAGAGGATGGGCAGGGTCTGTCACAATAGCTGATGCTTTCCTTTTTACTGCCACAATATAAAGATCAGACAGGGTTACTTGTTTCTCACCAATAATTTTACCAGCTATGTTTATCATCCTTAAAAGTCTATTTTTGCATTTAACAGAAAGAGAGTTATACCAGGATACAATGTTGAAAGTAAGCACAGATTCGATAAGGGATTTATACACCACAATCAGAATATCTTTTTCCACATTAAAGCTCCTCAGTTTCCTCAATAAGCCTAGACGTTAATATGCCTTCTTAAAGACACTTTCTGAGTGCTTGTCAAATTTAAACTGGGAGTCAATTTCTGTACCCAGATATTTAAAAGATCCCACCTGCTCAACTTCCTCTCCATTAATTATCAAGGGTTTAAAAAATGTGCGTGCATTAATTACCCCAGAGCACATTTCTTTGGTTTTGTCAATATTAAGCCGGAGAAAACTCTCCTTTGTCCAGGCCATGATAGAGTTGACAAAATCAAAATAAATATCCAGTGATTGGGTATCTCTCATACATCCCACCAGTGCCATATCATCTGCATATTTTATCAGCATCAAATTCTCATTATTACAGGTAATCTCATTTGTACAGATAGAAAAAAGAATCGGGGATAGAACACATCCCTGTGGAAGACCAGATTTTAAAACTACATTCTCTGACTTTTTACCATTTACTATCACGTGTTGGGGACGGTCCCGTAAAAAATTGTTAATCCATGAAATAAAGGTTTGATGCACATGAAGCTCCACTAAACGCCTCAAAAGTGTATTTATGTTCACTGTATTAAAAGCAGATGAAAAGTCCATAAATAAAATGCCGCAAATCCAGCAGCGGTCCACGTGAATAAACCAGGTTTTTCACTGTTGATGCTCCCGTCTGCGTTGTTGGCATTGTCCACATGGCCAATATTGGTTGAGAAATAAACACCAGGAGGCCCAGAATAACCCAGAAATTAGCTATCTCCTATAAATAAATAAATAAGCAAAACTAAAAAACACTTGGTATAAAAACAAACATCAAAGTCAAAGTCACCTTTATTTATATAGCGCTTTAAACAAAATACATTGCGTCAAAGCAACTGAACAACATTCATTAGGAAAACAGTGTCAATAATGCAAAATAATAGCTAAAGGCAGTTCATCAATGAATTCAGTTATGTCATCTCTGTTCAGTTAAATAGTGTCTGTGCATTTATTTGCAATCAAGTCAACGATATCGCTGTAGATGAAGTCATCAAACACGGAGCCTGTGTCACGAGTCGCACGAGCAGCGTTGCGCCCCGGTTGCCCCAAAAGATATGCATTTTTCTGATCAGTTCCCTACTGCAACAAATTCTTTAGGAAATGGAGATCATGAATCAAATAAAATTAATGTTGATTTAGGTGATTTCATCATTAAAGGACTTGAGGTGGAAGCGATGAGTGGAGAGGCGCCGTCGGACAAAGAAGAAACCTGGAATACCAGGAGAATATGAATTTCAATAGAACTATAATAAAGTTGATGCAAAAACAGGAGACTTTGAATAAGAAAATAATGAAGCTTAAGAAGAGAGATGGCTGAATACCATAAGATTCATCTTGAATTGCAAATATTAACGAGTGACTTTGAATAATTAAAACTTTCAGCTCTAAAGTTATAGAAGTTTTAGATGTGTGTTTTGATCACACCTCCTGTTCACCATTTCGATAAGTAATAATCTTTGAGGTTTAAGTTGCTATTTGCTTTATTTAGATGTTGGAGAGGAACGGGCTGCATCCTAAAATAAACTTATGAGATGGAAACTCTACCTTATTGTACTAATTTTACTATATCTGCATAAGTGTGACTTTTGTGGTTGAGACAATGTATACTTATGACTTATAACTATGCTTAAGAGATGTTCTGTATATTTTTATGCACTAAAATTAATATGAGCATGTACATGTGTTACTAATAGCCCCAACAATTCTTCCATTTGAACTTTTGATACTCAATGCTAAATGCGTTAAAGGTCATGTGCTCTGTTTGTATATATATATTTGTGTGTGTGTGTGTGTGTGTGTACGAGACTACTAAATAAGGAGAAATTCATGGAAGCAAATGTAAATTTTTTGCAAGGCTATTGAAGGCCCAAAAGATCTTTGTGCGGGGCCACACTCTGGTGGTGAAGACTTACTCGCTGTTACTTTTTTTTATTTCTTATTACTAATGAGTTACTGTCTACTAACAAAGTGAAGCCATTACAAATAGTGCTGCATTAAAACTTTATTAAAAAAAGTCTTTGAGTAATTTATTTATCAGTGACACATTATTCTGAAACGGAAACTTCCTTTGAGCCTCAAGAAGCCCAAACTCATCTGAGCAGACTCGGGTGCGGGGGGGATTCCAGGTCTGTTTGCCAAATCTCCGGATCTTATAGGTTAGGGCAAATGAACTACAACTGTTGGTTAGACTACGGGATGTGCATTAGATATTATATGGTATTCCCTCGGGATAGGAAACTTAACTATATATATATATATATATATATATATATATATATATATATATACACTCACCTAAAGGATTATTAGGAACACCTGTTCAATTTCTCATTAATGCAATCATCTAATCAACCAATCACATGGCAGTTGCTTCAATGCATTTAGGGGTGTGGTCCTGGTCAAGAAAATCTCCTGAACTCCAAACTGAATGTCAGAATGGGAAAGAAAGGCACAATTTTGAGTGTGGAATGGTTGCTGGTGCCAGACAGGCTGTTCTGAGTATTGGGATTTTCACACACAACCATTTCTATGGTTTACAAAGAATGGTGTGAAAAGGGAAAAACATCCAGTATGCGAAAGTCCTGTGTGCGAAAATGCCCTGTTGATGCTAGAAGTCAGAAGAGAATGGGCCGACTGATTCAAGCAATTCTTTTGAAGAAATCAATTATAAAAAAATACATTGAGAATGGATGCTAAAGGTGTAAATGGATGCTGGGGATGTTGATGATGTTTTTTCTTTCTTTTTTTCTCCATGTATAAGACATTGGCAGCTTTACTGATTATGTTTTGTAAATGCAATGGGATAGGCGAAATAAGCTTTTGCTTCTGCCTATTCCATTTCAGACTTTATGTTGGATTTATGTAATCATTTGTTAAATGTTTAAATGTCTGAATAAAAATCTGAATCTGAAGCTGATAGAAGAGCAACTTTAACTGAAATACTCGTTACAACCGAGGTATGCAGCAAAGCATTTGTGAAGCCACAACACACACAACCTTGAGGCAGATGGGCTACAACAGCAGAAGACCCCACCGGGTACCACTCATCTCCACTACAAATAGGGAAAAGAGGCTACAATTTCCACGAGCTCACCAAAATTGGACAGATGAAGACTGGAAAAATGTTGCCTGGTCTGATGAGTCTTGATTTCTGTTGAGACATTCAGATGATAGAGTCAGAATTTGGTGTAAACAGAATGAGAACATGGATCCATCATGCCAAAATTTTAAATCCTACTTCTTGTTACAAGTATGGAAGAACCATCACTTCTAACACAAAAGACTGCTTTTTAAGTTATCTTCCTGATGTATCCAAATTCCTTAGCATATCCAAAACCTCAGAACAACTTGATGATGTAACAGAAACTATGGACTCTCTCTTTTCTAGCACTTTAAATAAAGTTGCTCCTTTACGCTTAAGGAAGGTTAAGGAAAACAGTTTGACACCATGGTATAATGAGCATACTCGCACCCTAAAGAGAGCAGCCCGAAAAATGGAGCGCAGCTGGAGGAAAACAAAACTAGAGGTATTTCGTATTACTAGGCGGGAAAGTAACATATCCTACAGAAAAGCATTAAAAACTGCTAGATCCGATTACTTTTCTTCTCTTTTAGAAGAAAACAAACATAACCCCAGGTATTTATTCAATACAGTGGCTAAATTAACGGAAAATAAAGCCTCAACAAGTGTTGACATTTCCCAACACCACAGCAGTAATGACTTTATGAACTACTTTACTTCTAAAATCGATACTATTAGAGATAAAATTGCAACCATTCAGCCGTCAGCTACAGTATCACATCAGACAGTGCACTATAGACCCCCTGAGGAACAGTTCCACTCATTCTCTACTATAGGAGAGGAAGAATTGTATAAACTTGTTAAATCATCTAAACCAACAACATGTATGTTAGACCCTATACCATCTAAGCTCCTGAAAGAGGTGCTTCCAGAAGTCATAGATCCTCTTCTGACTATTATTAATTCCTCATTGTCATTAGGACATGTCCCCAAAACCTTCAAACTGGCTGTTATTAAGCCTCTCATCAAAAAACCACAACTTGACCCCAAAGAACTAGTTAATTATAGACCAATCTCGAATCTCCCTTTTCTGTCCAAGATACTAGAAAAGGTGGTATCCACACAATTATATTCCTTCTTAGAGAAAAATGGTATATGTGAGGATTTCCAGTCAGGATTTAGACTGTATCATAGTACTGAGACTGCTCTCCTTAGAGTTACAAATGATCTGCTCTTATCATCTGATCGTGGGTGTATCTCTCTATTAGTTTTATTGGATCTTAGTGCTGCGTTTGACACAATTGACCACAACATTCTTTTGCATAGACTTGAATACTTTGTTGGCATCAGTGGAAGTGCATTAGCATGGTTTAAATCGTACTTATATGACCGCCATCAGTTCGTAGCAGTGAATGAAGATGTATCCTATCGATCACAAGTGCAGTATGGAGTACCTCAAGGCTCAGTACTAGGGCCGCTATTCTTCGTGCTTTATATGTTACCCTTGGGAGATATCATCAGGAAACATGGTGTTAGCTTTCACTGTTATGCTGATGATACTCAGCTCTATATTTCTTCGCAGCCGGGTGAAACACACCAATTTGAAAAACTAATGGATTGCATAGTCGATATAAAAAACTGGATGACGAGTAATTTCTTACTGCTAAATTCTGAAAAAACAGAGGTGTTAATTATAGGACCTAAAAACTCTGCTTGTAATAACCTGGAACACTGTCTAAGACTTGATGGTTGCTCTGTCAATTCTTCATCATCAGTTAGGAACCTAGGTGTGCTACTTGATCGCAATCTTTCCTTAGAAAGCCACGTTTCTAGCATTTGTAAAACTGCATTTTTCCATCTCAAAAATATATCTAAATTACGGCCTATGCTCTCAATGTCAAATGCAGAAATGTTAATCCATGCATTTATGACCTCAAGGTTAGATTATTGTAATGCTTTAATGGGTGGTTGTTCTGCACGCTTAGTAAACAAACTACAGCTAGTCCAAAATTCAGCAGCAAGAGTTCTTACTAGAACCAGGAAGTATGACCATATTAGCCCGGTCCTGTCAACACTGCACTGGCTCCCTATCAAGCATCGCATAGATTTTAAAATATTGCTTATTACTTATAAAGCCCTGAATGGTTTAGCACCTCAGTATTTGAATGAGCTCCTTTTACATTATAATCCTCTACGTCCGCTACGTTCTCAAAACTCAGGCAATTTGATAATACCTAGAATATCAAAATCAACTGCAGGCGGCAGATCCTTTTCCTATTTGGCGCCCAAACTCTGGAATAACCTACCTAACATTGTTCGGGAGGCAGACACACTCTTGCAGTTTAAATCTAGATTAAAGACCCATCTCTTTAACCTGGCTTACACATAACATACTAAAATGCTTTTATTATCCAAATCCGTTAAAGGATTTTTAGGCTGCATTAATTAGGTAAACCGGAACCGGAAACACTTCCCATAACAACCTATGTACTTGCTACATCATTAGTAGAATGGCATCTACGCTAATATTTGTCTGTTTCTCTCTTGTTCCGAGGTCACCGTGGCCACCAGATCCAGTCTGTATCCAGATCAGAGGGTCACTGCAGTCACCCGGATCCAGTACGTATCCAGACCAGATGGTGGATCAGCACCTAGAAAGGACCTCTACATCCCTGAAAGACAGCGGAGACCAGGACAACTAGAGCCCCAGATACAGATCCCCTGTAAAGACCTTGTCTCAGAGGAGCACCAGGACAAGACCACAGGAAACAGATGATTCTTCTGCACAATCTGACTTTGCTGCAGCCTGGAATTGAACTACTGGTTTCGTCTGGTCAGAGGAGAACTGGCCCCCAACTGAGCCTGGTTTCTCCCAAGGTTTTTTTCTCCATTCTGTCACCGATGGAGTTTCGGTTCCTTGCCGCTGTCGCCTCTGGCTTGCTTAGTTGGGGACACTTCATCTACAGCGATATCGTTGACTTGATTGCAAATAAATGCACAGACACTATTTAACTGAACAGAGATGACATAACTGAATCCAATGATGAACTGCCTTTAACTCTCATTTTTGCATTATTGACACTGTTTTCCTAATGAATGTTGTTCAGTTGCTTTGACGCAATGTATTTTGTTTAAAGCGCTATATAAATAAAGGTGACATTGACATTGACATTGTTACCACTGTGCAGGCTGGTGGTGGTGGTGGTGTAATGTTGTGGGGGATGTTTTCTTGGCACACTTTAGACCCCTTAGTGCCAATTGGGGATCGTTTAAATGCCCCGGCCTACTTGAGCATTGTTTCTGAACATGTCCATCCCTTTATGACCACCATGTACCAATCCTCTGATGGCTACGTCCAGCAGGATAATGCACCATGTCACAAAGCTCAAATCATCTCAGACTGATTTGAGCCAAGGCTCTTTTAGTCTTATTGGATCTTAGTGCTGCGTTTGACACAATTGACCACAACATTCTTTTGCATAGACTTGAACACTTTGTTGGCATTAATGGAAGTGCATTAGGATGGTTTAAATCATACTTCTATGACCGCCATCAGTTCGTAGCAGTAAATGAAGATGTATAATATCGATCACAAGTGCAGTATGGAGTACCTCAAGGCTCAGTACTTGGGCCGCTACTCTTCACACTTTATATGTTACCCTTGGGAGATATCATCAGGAAACATGGTGTTAGCTTTCACTGTTATGCTGATGATACTGAGCTCTATATTTCTTTGTGAAACACACCAATTTGAAAAACTAATGGAATGCATAGTCGATATAAAAAACTGGATGACGAGTAATTTCTTACTGCTAAATTCTGAAAAAACAGAGGTGTTAATTATAGGACCTAAAAACTCCGCTTGTAATAACCTAGAACACTGTCTAAGACTTGATGGCTGCTCTGTCAATTCTTCATCATCAGTTAGGAACCTAGGTGTGCTATTTGATCGCAATGTTTCCTTAGAAAGCCACGTTTCTAACATTTTTCCATCTCAAAAATATATCTAAATTACGGCCTATGCTCTCAATGTCAAATGCAGAAATGATAATCCATGCATTTATGACCTCAAGGTTAGATTATTGTAATGCTTTATTGGGTGGTTGTTCTGCACGCTTAGTAAACAAACTACAGCTAGTCCAAAATGCAGCAGCAAGAGTTCTTACTAGAACCAGGAAGTATGACCATATTAGCCCGGTCCTGTCAACACTGCACTTGCTCCCTATCAGAAATCAGAATCAGAAAGAGCTTTATTGCCAAGTATGCTTGCGCATACAAGGAATTTGTTTTAGTGAAATAAGCTTCTAGTAAACAGAGACAACAACACAGACAAAAAAAAAAAAAAAAAAAAAACTTTTTTGTGCTATAAATGATAATGGAATAGGATTGAGTGAGATGCAGGAATGTTCTAGGATGGAGGGGTAACAAATAAATATAAGGATATTGCACATTTTTGCATAATTATACGTTTAAGTGGGAAACATTTAACTGTTCATGAGGTAGATTGCCTGGGGGAAGAAACTATTCTTGTGCCTTGCTGTTCTTGTATTTGCGGCTCTGAGGCGCCGGCCAGATGGCAAAAGTTCAAAGATGGGGTGACTTGGATGTGAGGGATCCAGAGTGATTTTCTGAGTCCTTTTCCTCACTCTGGATGTGTACAGTTCTTGGAGGGTGGGCAGGGGAGCACCAATAATCCTTTCAGCAGTCCGAACAGTTCTCTGTTGTCTTCTGATATCTGATTTTGTAGCTGAACCAAACCAGACAGTAATTGAAGTACACAGGACTGACTCAATGACGGCTGAGTAGAACTGTTTCAGCAGCTCCTGTGGCAGGTTAAACTTCCTCAGCTGGCGAAGGAAGTACAACCTTGGTTGGGCTTTTTTCACAATGGAGCCAATGTGATTGTCCCACTTCAGGTCCTGAGAGATGGTGGTTCCCAGGAATCTGAATGACTCCACTGCAGTCACAGTGCTGTTCATGATGGTGAGTGGGGAAAGTGCAGGGGGGTTTCTCCTAAAGTCCACAGTCATCTCCACTGTTTTCAGCGTGTTCATCTCCAGGTTGTTAAGACTGCACCAGACAGCCAGCTGCTCAACCTCCTGTCTGTAAGTAGACTCGTCACCGTCCTGGATGAGGCCGATGACTGTAGTGTCGTCTGCAAACTTCAGGAGCTTGACAGAGGGGTCTTTAGAGGTGCAGTCGTTGGTGTACAGGGAGAAGAGCAGAGGGGAGAGAACACATCCCTGAGGGGCACCAGTGTTGGTGGAGCAGCTGTTTGACATGAATTTCCCCAGTCTCACTAACTGTTGCCTATCTGTCAGAAAGCTGGTGATCCACTGACAGATAGAGCTAGGAACAGAGAGCTGGGTCAGTTTGGTCTGGAGGGTTGTTGGGATGATGGTGTTGAAAGCCGAACTAAAGTCTACAAACAGGATCCTCACATAAGTCCCTGTTTTGTCCAGATGTTGCAGGATGAAGTGCAATGCCATGTTGATTGCATCATCCACGGACCTGTTTGATCGGTACGCAAACTGCAGGGGGTCCAGTAAGGGTCCAGTGATGTCCTTCAGATAAGCCAGAACCAGTTTTTCAGACGACTTCATGACGACAGACGTTAGAGCCACAGGTCTGTAGTCGTTAAGTCCTGTTATCTTGGGTTTCTTTGGAATGGGGATTATGGTGGAGCGTTTGAAGCAGGAAGGCACTTCACACAACTCCAGAGATCTGTTGAAGATCTGTGAAAAGATGGGGGCCAGCTGGTCAGCACAGATTTTCAGACAGGCTGGTGTAACGCCATCTGGGCCTGGTGCTTTTCTTCTTTTGTTTTTCTTGAAGACCTGGCGCACATCATCTTCACAGATTTGAAGAGCAGGAGGTATGGAGAGGGGGATTGCAGGAGGTGTTAATGGTTGTGTAGGGAGATGGTCAGAGTGGGTGTTGGGGGTTTCAAATCTACAATAAAACTCATTCAGGTCGTTAGCAAGTCGTTGATTAGCCTCAGTGCAAGGGGATGGTGTCTTGTAGTTTGTGATGGCTCTCAGTCCTCTCCAAACTGAAGTAGAGTCGTTGGAAGTAAACTGGTCTTCCAACTTTTTAGCATAGGTCTTTTTAGCCGCTCTAATCTCTTTGTTCAGTGTGTTCCTGGCCTGATTGTACAAGACCCTGTCCCCATTTCTGTAGGCATCCTCTTTGGCCTGACGAAGGTGTCTGAGTTTTACTGTAAACCATGGCTTATCATTGTTGAATGTTAAATAAGTCCTGGTAGGAATGCATATATCCTCACAGAAACTAATATAGGATGTTACAGTCTCTGTGAGTTCGTCCAGATCGGTGGTAGCAGCTTCAAAAACGCTCCAGTCTGTGATGTCAAAACAAGATTGTAAATCCTGCTCTGTTTCGCTGGTCCATCTCTTCACAGTCTTTACTACAGGTTTAGCAGATTTAAGTTTCTGCTTGTAGGTCGGTATAAGATGAACCAGACAGTGATCAGAACGTCCCAAAGCTGCTCGTGGAACAGAGTGAAATGCATCCTTTATTGTGGTGTTACAGTGATCCAGTATATTACTGTCTCTGGTGGGACAGGTAACATGCTGTCTGTATTTTGGCAGTTCACGGGAGAGATTGGCTTTATTAAAGTCCCCAAGAATGATTAAAACAGAGTCCGGGTGTTGTTGTTCTGTGTCTGTGATCTGATCAGCGAGTTTCTGTAAAGCTGAGCTCACGTGCGCTTGTGGAGGAATGTAAACACTAACCAGAATGAACGAGTGAAACTCCCGCGGCGAATAGAACGGCTTGCAGTTGATAAACTGCATTTCTAGATCAGGACAGCACATCTTCTTTAACACAGTTACATCTGTACACCACCGTTCATTGATGTAAAAGCATGTCCCGCCGCCGCGCGATTTCCCCGTTGATTCTGCGTCGCGATCCGCTCTAAACAGCTGAAAGCCCGGCAGATGGAGTGCGCTGTCCGGTATGGCGTCATTCAGCCAGGTTTCCGTGAAACACAGAGCAGCAGAGTGAGAGAAATCCTTATTTGTCCGAGAGAGCAGAAGGAGTTCGTCCGTTTTTTTGGGTAGAGAGCGGAGATTTGCGAGATGGATGCTAGGCAACGGCGTTCGAAATCCGCGCTTCCTGAGTCTGACGAGCGCTCCCGCTCGCTTTTCCCGTCTGCGCGTCCTGAAGCGTTTAATCAGCGCCGCTGCTCCTCCGATAACAATGTTCAGTAAAACGTCTGTATAATAGAAATCCGGAAAAATATCATGTGGTGTGTTCTGCCGAATGTTCAGCAGTTCATCCCTGGTGAAACTGATCGTGTTTGTTAAACAAAAAACAGGAAAAACGAACAAAAACAGTACAAACACTGGAGAGCCAAGCACTGAAGCAGCCATGTGCGGCGCCATCTTGGATTGTGACTCTATGTATCAAGCATCGCATAGATTTTAAAATATTGCTTAGAAAGCCCTGAATGGTTTAGCACCTCAGTATTTGAATGAGCTCCTTTTACATTATAATCCTCTACGTCCGCTACGTTCTCAAAACTCAGGCAATTTGATAATACCTAGAATATCAAAATCAACTGCAGGCGGCAGATCCTTTTCCTATTTGGCGCCTAAACTCTGGAATAACCTACCTAACATTGATCGGGAGGCAGACACATTCTTGCAGTTTAAATCTAGATTAAAGACCCATCTCTTTAACCTGGCTTACACATAACATACTAATATGCTTTTATTATCCAAATCCTTTAAAGGATTTTTAGGCTGCATTAATTAGGTAAACCGGAACCGGAAACACTTCCCATAACACCCTATGTACTTGCTACATCATTAGAAGAATGGCATCTACGCTAATATTTGTCTGTTTCTCTCTTGTTCCGAGGTCACCGTAGCCACCAGATCCAGTCTGTGTCCAGATCAGAGGGTCACTGCAGTCACCCAGATCCAGTACGTATCCAGACCAGATGGTGGATCAGCACCTAGAAAGGACCTCTACATCCCTGAAAGACAGCGGAGACCAGGACAACTAGAGCCCCAGATACAGATCCCCTGTAAAGACCTTGTCTCAGAGGAGCACCAGGACAAGACCACAGGAAACAGATGATTCTTCTGCACAATCTGACTTTGCTGCAGTCTGGAATTGAACTACTGGTTTCGTCTGGTCAGAGGAGAACTGGCCCCCCAACTGAGCCTGGTTTCTCCCAAGGTTTTTTTCTCCATTCTGTCACCGATGGAGTTTCGGTTCCTTGCCGCTGTCGCCTCTGGCTTGCTTAGTTGGGGTCACTTCATCTACAGCGATATCGTTGACTTGATTGCAAATAAATGCACAGACACTATTTAACTGAACAGAGATGACATTACTGAATTCAATAATGAACTGCCTTTAACTATCATTTTGCATTATTGACACTGTTTTCCTAATGAATGTTGTTCAGTTGCTTTGACGCTATGTATTTTGTTTAAAGTGCTATATAAATAAAGGTGACTTGACTTGACCGGTTTCTTGAACATGACAATGAGTTCACTGTACTAAAATGGCCTCCACAGTCACCAGATCTCAACACAATAGCCAAGCATCTTTGGGATGTGGAGGAACGGGAGCTTCATGCCCTGGATGTGCATCCCACAAATCTCCATCAACTGCAAGATGCTATCCTATCAATATGGGCCAACATTTCTAAAGAATGCTTTCAGCACCTTGTTGAATCAATGCCACATAGTATTAAGGCAGTTCTGAAGGCGAAAGGGATATATATACACAGAGCTGGGTAGATTATTTATGAATTACATATTACATGACAAAATTTGTAGTCAGTAATACAATCTCATAGATTACACATTTTTTGGTAATGTAATCCGATTACTTTTGGATTACATTTAGATTACATTTGTGCTTACCCTTAAAACAAAATCACATCTTATGATTTTAAAGGATATTTACTTAACCTTGTAAATTTAGAAAACAGCTACATTATAAAAACAATATTGAAAAACATGAAATTCACAGCAATATCACTGCTAGGTCAAATATTAAATCTATTAATCTTTTATATCTAAATCTGACTGTATCAACGAAAAAACAGACAATAGCTACATTGCAAACATAAATTTTGAAAAATATTAAATTCAAACAGCAATGACATTTCTATTCAACTCAAAACATTTTGAGTGCATAGTAACAATGAGGAAAAGACAAACAATATTACAAAAATTAATATTAAAGAACACGAAACTCACAACAATACCATTGCTAATATATATATATATATATATATATATATATATATATATATATATATATATATATATATATATATTAAATGCCATTTCTAGGTCAAATCTTTCACCTCAAAACAGCTTTCCCTATCCAATCTTTTTTTCCCCTTGTCTCAAGAAATATCTGCGTTCACACAAAACCACTTAATGTTCACAATGTTCATTCTCTGTGTTACATGTGACATTTTTCCTCCGCAACAGTTTCACTCATGTCTTTAACAGGAGTTGTTTCTTCTTCATTAGAATCAGCCATGGCTCTCAAAAAAAATAAAATAAAAAAATAATTTCCAAAAACACAAAAAATATTTATTTTGCTTCAATCAATGCAAAAGTCCTCAAAATGTATAGATAGTTCGTATTCTTTCCAAAAATCAACACATCGTTGCATTTCATTCGTTAAAATTAGGCTGTGATGTCACCGCTCTTATATATTTGGCCTCGCTTTATGAAACTCCAAAAAAAAAATCACAGTTCATCAACTCAAAAAATCTGCGGTGAAATTCATTTCTATATCCTTCAAATAATATTCACTTTAAAGCACATACCTCCATCTTAGTGTTTCTTTATTTTATTTACTTCGTCTTCATATCGCGTAGTTCCAACATAAATCCGTCTTTGACAAATTCACAGCAATAATCTTTGATGCAATGTAATGGCAAAAAACAATGTTGGGTTTTCCCTGTAACCCCCTGTTATTGTTCCCAACCACCTGGAAAATGCGAGTACAGGGTCAGACCGAGCGCCAACCTCCCGCTCTCTCTCGTGAGGCCAATAAGGAAGTGACTAAAACTGCAATTCATCGACTGGCCGCTTGAGGCTGGCTGCAAAAGGGAGTCAGTTCCATAGACTCCCCATGTTAAAATGCCCAACTTTACAGCAGGAAAAAACATGTTTACAGCCTGGTTCAAAAAATGATTTTGGTCTAAATAGCTAATTTTGCCCTTCAGGACAACTGTGAGGGGGGTGAATTTTTTTATAACTCATCCGTTTAAATTATATTAAGACTTAAAGTTCTGCATAATTAAGGGCGTAGCCACTTGAGTGACAGGTGAATTGCCGCTGCTGACACTGCCGTCGTGCTAGGTGGGCGTGGCTTCAGCAACTAGCTCCCGCCTTTTTGCCCATTTTTGCTTGACTGGCAGATTCGCGCGGTGACGTGCTGCCAAGATGGCGACGGCACGCTCTACACACTTTAGGCTTCAAAAACACACTTCAGGAGTCTATGGGTGACGTCACGGACACTACGTCCATGTTTTTATACAGTCTATGGGTCACAGCCCAAATCCAAGAAAATCCAAGAGTGTTGTCATGGAATGTTTGTTTATATTTATTGCAAATAAACAAAGTACAAAACAAAAAATGCAAACTGGTTAATATGACTTTAAATATTCCTTTCTAGCACTTGGAGTTTAGCTTTCTCCTATAAGCAAAAGCTCTGGCAACACAGATCCAGGCCGAGGTCAAAGACTGTATCTGCTGGCACGCCTTCTCCTCATCATGCTCTAAATACTCCAATTTATAGGATAGCACCCTCTCCTGGCTGTAGAAGGTATACTACTCAAATGCAATAGAAAAGACAATTATAAGTAAATTATGAAACCAAAAAATAAATAAATTAAAAAAACTCAAATGCGGCTCCTACATGGACTATGCACGTAAACCTTGCGCTCGGCATACAAACTAACATGGAACAATACATGTATAAATCTGTGTTAATGTTAGTAAATAAAAAGACCATCCTTCAATGTTTGTTAATGTTTTTGTTATTGTTACGTGACATAGCGTTGTCTGGCAGGGGCAAGACATAAGCTGATGACATCATTGTTTCAGGAAATTTATGGATTTGCTGTCCACAAGAAAGTACAAAGGTGGCGTTTTAAAATTGATTCACTCTGGGGCCTGGTTTAAAAGAATATCGGTTTCACGCTCCCAAAATGCCAGATCTGTGTCACCTTTATTTATATAGCGCTTTAAACAAAATACATTGCGTCAAAGCAACTGAACAACATTCATTAGGAAAACAGTGTCAATAATGCAAAAATGATAGTTAAAGGCAGTTCATCATTGGATTCAGTTATGTCATCTCTGTTCAGTTAAATAGTGTCTGTGCATTTATTTGCAATCAAGTCAACGATATCGCTGTAGATGAAGTGTCCCCAACTAAGCAAGCCAGAGGCGACAGCGGCAAGGAACCGAAACTCCATCGGTGACAGAATGGAGAAAAAAACCTTGGGAGAAACCAGGCTCAGTTGGGGGGCCAGTTCTCCTCTGACCAGACGAAACCAGTAGTTCAATTCCAGGCTGCAGCAAAGTCAGATTGTGCAGAAGAATCATCTGTTTCCTGTGGTCTTGTCCTGGTGCTCCTCTGAGACAAGGTCTTTACAGGGGATCTGTATCTGGGGCTCTAGTTGTCCTGGTCTCCGCTGTCTTTCAGGGATGTAGAGGTCCTTTCTAGGTGCTGATCCACCATCTGGTCTGGATATGTACTGGATCCGGGTGACTGCAGTGACCCTCTGATCTGGACACAGACTGGATCTGGTGGCTACGGTGACCTCGGAACAAGAGAGAAACAGACTAATATTAGCGTAGATGCCATTCTTCTAATGATGTAGCAAGTACATAGGGTGTTATGGGAAATGTTTCCGGTTCCGGTTTACCTAATTAATGCAGCCTAACAATCCTTTAACGGATTTGGATAATAAAAGCATATTAGTATGTTATGTGTATGCCAGGTTAAAGAGATGGGTCTTTAATCTAGATTTAAACTGCAAGAGTGTGTCTGCCTCCCGAACAATGTTAGGTAGGTTATTCCAGAGTTTAGGCGCCAAATAGGAAAAGGATCTGCCGCCTGCAGTTGATTTTGATATTCTAGGTATTATCAAATTGCCTGAGTTTTGAGAATGCAGCGGACGTAGAGGATTATAATGTAACAAGAGCTCATTCAAATACTGAGGTGCTAAACCATTCAGGGCTTTATAAGTAATAAGCAATATTTTAAAATCTATGCGATGCTTGATAGGGAGCCAGTGCAGTGTTGACAGGACCGGGCTAATATGATCATACTTCCTGGTTCTAGTAAGAACTCTTGCTGCTGCATTTTGGACTAGCTGTAGTTTGTTTACTAAGCGTGCAGAACAACCACCCAATAAAGCATTACAATAATCTAACCTTGAGGTCATAAATGCATGGATTAACATTTCTGCATTTGACATTGAGAGCATAGGCCGTAATTTAGATATATTTTTGAGATGGAAAAATGCAGTTTTACAAATGCTAGAAACGTGGCTTTCTAAGGAAAGATTGCGATCAAATAGCACACCTAGGTTCCTAACTGATGACGAAGAATTGACAGAGCAACCATCAAGTCTTAGACAGTGTTCTAGGTTATTACAAGCAGAGTTTTTAGGTCCTATAATTAACACCTCTGTTTTTTCAGAATTTAGCAGTAAGAAATAACTCGTCATCCAGTTTTTTATATCGACTATGCAATCCATTAGTTTTTCAAATTGGTGTGTTTCACCGGGCTGCGAAGAAATATAGAGCTGAGTATCATCAGCATAACAGTGAAAGCTAACACCATGTTTCCTGATGATATCTCCCAAGGGTAACATATAAAGCGTGAAGAGTAGCGGCCCTAGTACTGAGCCTTGAGGTACTCCATACTGCACTTGTGATCGATAGGATACATCTTCATTCACTGCTACGAACTGATGGCGGTCATATAAGTACGATTTAAACCATGCTAATGCACTTCCATTAATGCCAACAAAGTGTTCAAGTCTATGCAAAAGAATGTTGTGGTCAATTGTGTCAAACGCAGCACTAAGATCCAATAAAACTAATAGAGAGATACACCCACGATCAGATGATAAGAGCAGATCATTTGTAACTCTAAGGAGAGCAGTCTCAGTACTATGATACGGTCTAAATCCTGACTGGAAATCCTCACATATACCATTTTTCTCTAAGAAGGAATATAATTGTGTGGATACCACCTTTTCTAGTATCTTGGACAGAAAAGGGAGATTCGAGATTGGTCTATAATTAACTAATTCTTTGGGGTCAAGTTGTGGTTTTTTGATGAGAGGCTTAATAACAGCCAGTTTGAAGGTTTTGGGGACATGTCCTAATGACAATGAGGAATTAATAATAGTCAGAAGAGGATCTATGACTTCTGGAAGCACCTCTTTTAGGAGCTTAGATGGTATAGGGTCTAACATACATGTTGTTGGTTTAGATGATTTAACAAGTTTATACAATTCTTCCTCTCCTATAGTAGAGAATGAGTGGAACTGTTCCTCAGGGGGTCTAAAGTGCACTGTCTGATGTGATACTGTAGCTGACGGCTGAATGGTTGCAATTTTATCTCTAATAGTATCGAATTTAGAAGTAAAGTAGTTCATAAAGTCATTACTGCTGTGGTGTTGGGAAATGTCAACACTTGTTGAGGCTTTATTTTTCGTTTTGAATAAACGAAATTAAACTGTATTGAATAAATACCTGGGGTTATGTTTGTTTTCTTCTAAAAGAGAAGAAAAGTAATCGGATCTAGCGGTTTTTAATGCTTTTCTGTAGGATATGTTACTTTCCCGCCAAGCAATACGAAATACCTCTAGTTTTGTTTTCCTCCAGCTGTGCTCCATTTTTCGGGCTGCTCTCTTTAGGGTGCGAGTATGCTCATTATACCATGGTGTCAAACTGTTTTCCTTAACCTTCCTTAAGCGTAAAGGAGCAACTTTATTTAAAGTGCTAGAAAAGAGAGAGTCCATAGTTTCTGTTACATCATCAAGTTGTTCTGAGGTTTTGGATATGCTAAGGAATTTGGATACATCAGGAAGATACCTTAAAAGCAGTCTTTTGTGGTAGAAGTGATGGTTCTTCCATACTTGTAACAAGAAGTAGAATTTACAATTTTGGCTATATGAATTTTGCAAAGAACTAAATAATGATCTGAGATATCATCACTTGGCTGAATAATTTCAACACCATCAACATCAATTCCATGTGACAGTATTAAATCTAGAGTATGATTTCGACAATGAGTAGGTCCTGAAACGTGTTGTCTAACACCAATAGAGTTCAGAATGTCTATAAATGCTGATCCCAATGCATCGTTTCATTATCAACATGGATATTAAAATCACCAACTATTAAAACTTTATCTGCAGCCAGAACTAACTCGGATGTAAAATCACCAAACTCTTTAATAAAGTCTGTATGGTGCCCTGGTGGCCTGTATACAGTAGCCAGTACAAACATAACAGGGGATTTATCATTAACATTTGTTTCTTTGGATAATGTTATATGAAGTACCATTACTTCAAACGAGTTATACTTGTAGCCTGCCCTCTGAGAAATCCTGAAAACGTTGTTATAAATTGAAGCAACACCTCCACCTTTGCCTTTTAGACGTGGCTCATGTTTATAACAGTAATCTTGGGGGGTGGACTCATTTAAAATAATGTAGTCATCAGGTTTTAGCCAGGTTTCTGTCAAACAGAGCACATCTATATTATGATCAGTGATCATATTATTTACAAAAAGTGTTTTCGTAGAAAGGTATCTGATATTCAATAAGCCAAGCTTTATCATTTGTTTATCCATATTGCTTCTGTTTTTTATTTGTTGAACCTCAATTAAATTGTTAATCTTAACTTGGTTTGGACGTTTTTTGTTTTTTCTAGTTCGGGGAACAGACATAGTCTCTATAGTGTGATATCTAGGTGAAAGAGTCTCTATGTGCTGAGAATTAACTGACCTTTGTGACGGGAGGCAGCTAGCAGACGGTCGGTTTAGCCAGTCTGTCTGCTTCCTGACCTGGGCCCCAGTTAGTCAAGTATAAACACTAAGACTATTTGCCATATTTCTAGAGAGAAGAGTGGCGCCACCCCAGGAGGGATGAAGACCATCTCTTTTAAACAGGTCAGGTCTGCCCCAAAAGCTCGTCCAATTGTCTATGAAACCTATGTTATTCTGTGGGCACCACTTAGACATCCAGCCATTGAGTGATGACAATCTGCTATGCATCTCATCACCACGGTAAGCAGGGAGGGGACCAGAGCATATTACAGTGTCTGACATCGTGCTTGCAAGTTCACACACCTCTTTAATGTTATTTTTAGTGATCTCCGACTGGCGAAGTCGAACATCATTAGTGCCGGCATTAATAACAATCTTACTGTATTTACGTTTAGCATTAGCCAGCACTTTTAAATTTGCCAAGATGTCAGGCGCTCTGGCTCCCGGTAAACATTTGACTATGGTGGCTGGTGTCTCTATATTCACGTTCCGTACAATAGAATCACCAATAACTAGAGCACTTTCATCAGGTTTCTCAGTGGGTGCATCACTGAGTGGGGAGAACCTGTTTAATGTTTTGATCGGAACAGAAGAGCGGTGTTTTGACCCACGACTACGCTGCCTCACCGTCACCCAGTTGCCCTGCTGCAGGGGCTCTGTTGCCGGAACCGAACAATGTACAGGAATCCCTGAGCTAGACGCATCCAAAGCCGTATCTAGGGCCCTAACATTCTTACTGTCCTCAATTAAAGTTTGGATGCGTGTCTCTAATTCTGAAATCTTCTCTGTCAGCCTAACTATTCCCCTGCATTTATCACATGTGAATCCCTCATCAGCGACAGAGATAGATAAACTGTACATGTGGCAAGAGGTGCAAGAAACAATGATAGGAGAAGCCATTACTCACCGTGCTTGATGAAATATTCTTACTGCGGTTGTTTGATGAACTTGTGAAAAACTGGAGCGAGGGAGAGGAGAAAAGAAAACAGCGATAGGTTCGAATGAAAACGCTAATGACAAGCTAACGAGTGCTAACGCTTTGCAGGTGTACTGCACTCACGGATATAAAATAAAAGTGAACGATCAAAGTTAATCTGATAAGATTGATCGATAATATCAGAAATATGGTGTGAATTAAGTTATATTTTACCACTTTAAAAAACAGAGAGTGATAGTAAGATAAAGATTCTAGAGAAAAAATACAATAAAAACAGCTACACGGGGCTACAATTTGCTACAGAAGGCCAACAGGAAGTAGAGAAAACACTGTCCAACAGCGACACCAAAGTGCAACGAAACACCTATACGATACAATGCGTATACTGCCAAACGCATCTCCGTGTGCACGTGGCCTTGAAGTGCATAAGGTAGTAACAATAGCTGCGTTTACATGGACATTACTAATCCGATCGTAATAGGACTAGAAGCACAATCAGAATAAAAAAGTCACATGTAAATGCGTCAATCTGATTGAATTGGCCAGATCCGACTAACATTTCGATCGGATTGTAAGGGGTGGTTTATTCCTTTTGTAATCCGAGCGAGGGGACATGTAAACACTTGATCGGATTGAGAACAGAAACTGGAAAGTACTGCGCATGCGCAGTGACATAGAAATAGCGTAATTATGTATGACGCGCGGAACGAGGTGTTCTTCCTGGAGAATAAAGTGTCCTGTCATTATAAATCTCCCCTTTCACTCAGTGTATGTGAAGTGGAGCAGGACCACGTCCCACCAGTCCTCGTTTAAGACTCTCATCGACAGATGACTAGACTAGTTTTGGATGTGGGAAGAGGCACTTTTACACCGTAAATCCGATCAGAAGCCTGTGACATGTACATGAACCCGATCACTTTATGCCGCGTTCATGTAAACACTTTGTTCGGATTCGTCAATCAAAATGAATTCATTCCGATGGAAGCAAAAAGTGTACATGTAAATGCACCTAATAAAGAAAAATCAACATTACAAAAAATATATTAAAATATGAAATTCCCAGCCATAATTTTGCTAGATCAAAGATTTATGTGGACAGCAAATTAATCTGTGGTAAGCAGAGTTTACACTGAACCGTGGCATTTTCCTGTGTCTTTCTTTAAAAATGAAATGATGTCTGTGCATCCAGTGATTAAAGGCTGAATTCCCCTCCATGATCTTGTTGCTGATTTCTTCTGATTCTGACCCCTACCCCTCTCCGCCGAAAAAAAAAGAAGAATCACAAACGTATAAGCAGCAGGATTATTAGGAAACAATATAACCGTTAAAAAAGGAAATTAAGGAGAATGAATAATTGTGAACAATGTATTAGCATTGTTTAAATATATGCAATCATGTAATTAATAAAAAAGTAACTGTAGTCTGATTATGAGTATTTTAAAAGTAGTTTACTCTAATTAAAAGTACTTGAGTTTTGGAATCTGATTACGTGATCCAGATTACATGTAATCCGTTACTACCCAGCTGTCAGGGACCAGGCAAACCCGGTCTCAGCCAATCCACAACGCTCACGCTCCCCTGAGTTTTAATCACCTACACCTGCTCAGCATTAACGATCTCATCAAGACACCATAAAACACTCACCTCAACACCAGATCACCGTCCGCCTCTGACAGGAACAGACCATACGCTGTTGTCTCCCGATCCTCTGATGCATCGAGAGCGACAAGATGTTAAGTATACGCACCTTTGAAACACTAACCTGTTTCATCGTTCTGCTACCCCCAAGACTCCTGAGCATTCTCCTGCTACCTGAGATCAAACGATCCCTCTAGTCTCCTGTGTTTTCCCCAAGTCGACTCGATAGCTTCTGTGTCTGTGAGAGAAGGAAAAGAGTATGAACAATCTGTGAGTGTGTGGCATTGACATTCCTGCAACGGAGGTACTCACCTGTCTTCAGCCCCGTACCCTGTGAAATGCACACAGCCCGCACCTGAAAACCCCAAGTATTCACCGTGCACTTGAATTGTAAATACTGTGCTTTGAATTCACATACCTCCATCTCCTGTGAATATCCTGACAGAAGGCTCGACCGAAACCGAAATAAATTCAGCACAGCCCGAGGACAGTGCTTCTGCAAACACCATTCCCACACTGTTGTACATCGCAAACTCAGTCTCGCGACCAGCACCCTTCTCTGGCCAGGAGCAAGATTGCAATGGGTTTTTATTACAATGTTCACTCGCACTTGAGCAACACGCAGCCCAATACCCTACAGAGAGATCTAAAATCTCGTTTATTATCCAGCAATCATCCAGGCCGGCATTGAGATGGGCCGAAGCTCAACAGAATTTCACTTTACGGCCACTTTAAGGAAGTGTTTGGATTCACTGTGGGAGACTCTTCGGTCAGCAATCAATTATAACACCTGCGACCAGGTAAAAATGTTTCTGAATACTCCCTTGAATTTCGGACTCTGGCCGCAGCGAGTGGATGGAATGAGAAAGCCCTTCTGACGGTTTACCGTAGAGGACTAAATCCAGCGCTCCGACTGCAACTCGCAATATAGGATGACAATCTGGGGATAGAGAAATTCATGCAACAAGCCCTCCGAGTCCATTTGAGATCCCAATCCTGTTATCAGGAAGCGCACGCACCAGATACTGTTCCTAGCCAAAACATACCTGAGAAAATCCCCAAATCACAGCCTGAACGGATGCAGGTGGATTCCCAATGACTTGAAGTCAAGTCACCTTTATTTATATAGCGCTTTAAACAAAATACATTGCGTCAAAGCAACTGAACAACATTCATTAGGAGAACTGTGTGTCAATAATGCAAAATGATAGTTTTAATCTCCCACACTCACACTTACCTCCGTCTCCTGTGAATATCCTGACACCAGCTCTGTATATATATCTGTTCTAGATTCAATGTAAATACTATGCTTTGGCAATACATTAACATAACTGTCGAACTGAGCTGACAGAGAGAGAGACAAGTAGAGAGAGAGACAACCAACCAAACAAAATATGAATAAATAATCAGTATTCTTTAACATCCTACTATGAATTATTATTGCTTTATATAAAGTTTTATTTTAGTAGCTAACATTCATTCACACACAGATCCATGAAAAAAATAATTAAGACAATAATTGTGTTGTTGTTGTTAACTTTATTATCCATTCTGCTTGTCACAGAGCAGAAATTTGTCTTTGACACTGGTGACACATCCACATTAATAGTTAATAAACACCTCAGACATTAACAGCAAATAAAATAACACAATTTTAGGCAACTGACTCAACCCCAAACATAAACACACACACACACACACACATCAAATCCATTAAACACTGTATTACCAATCACTCTTTGCATTTCCTTCAAACAATAATCCAATTTAAAATAACAACTGCCATTGGGACAAATTATTTTTTAAAAGCATTTCTTCTGGCCAGAGGATATTCAAGCCTGATGGAGAGGATGAGTGTAAGGTCCAGGCACTCGGCCCAAGGAAGGTATCCGGTGCTGGATGAAGGTTTCCCACGTGTTCGGTCTTCCAGCGCGTAGAGTTATTCAATTTAAGTTAAACTCAAATCTGACTCCATTTTATTATGACCTTGAATTTAGGTTGGAATGCAAATTGGTTGTATGCCAGTTTCTAGTTATTATTATTCTGACATTTGGTTATTCTAGTTAAAACTCTTTATTTTATAACTTGTTCATCCGGATGCTCATATCGCTAACAAGGATTCAACGTAATCTACTAGAGTCAATATTTACAGAGTAAAAACTGAATAAAATCAAATGTAACAATTTATTAT
The DNA here is from genome assembly GCF_963082965.1 of Carassius carassius. NCBI lineage: Eukaryota > Metazoa > Chordata > Actinopteri > Cypriniformes > Cyprinidae > Carassius > Carassius carassius. The sequence goes on along the minus strand of NW_026775102.1, from coordinate 69,458 downwards.
CAGTCAGGTAAATATGTGTTCTGCCAATTACATATCCAATTGAAACACATCAAATCATATCAATACAAAACATCAAATTCTCAAAGATGAATCTGAAAGTAAAATATGCATACCTGACCTTAGAAAATACATAGTATGAAGTGAAGAGACACACAACACACTACGGGATTTCTGGCTACAGAATCGCCCTGATCCTCTCGCTGTAATCGTTTAAATACCTCAGACCAAGACAAACATCCCCCGAGATGGAGACAGGAACTAACCATTGGAATTTGCATTAACTCAGGTCCCAAGCCTGGGTGGTTTTACGACCCAAAGAGAATAGAGGGTAATTCACATGGAAGACCCTGGGAAAGGACACTCCCATCACAGTAATCAAGATATCTCCTGACTCTTCGGATCTGTATTATCTTCTAATCTACCTTTGTTAGATTGAGACCATTGTACCAGTTGCACTGAGACATTTCCAACGATACTAGACATGAGTGTTAGTTCACTTGCATTGACATTTTCATGTAATCATTTTGAGCAGATTGAGTAGAAGGAAGAATAGGTGAAGGGATTTAAAATGAAACAAATGGACAGAAGGGAAGGAGGTCTCCTGCTCCTCCACTCTGTGGAGTGTCTCGAAGATGCTCGTGTATGTTTGTATTGTCTGTTTCTCAGGAGATCAAAGTCTCTCAGGTTCTTTCATCCTTACAGTGAGTATGATCTTTAAAAATCTCAGTTGCTGTTTTTCCCATAAAACAATCAAATAAGACCAGAAGTAAATGTTGTTTATAGCCAGTAATCGTATTTGACTGATTCATTATTTGTGGTAGTTTGTTCTTCTGCTTAACTGTTATATTACTGTACCGTGAGACAATATTATATGTAAGAATGCTCTAAATCATTGACCTGTATACCATAGTTAGAGTCTGTGTGCTAACATTGAAGCTCCTCAGAAGACCAAGGTACTGTCTTATAAACAGACTCTACATTACTTTCAAAGTGGAGTTTGTTGTCAATAATTGTTCCTAAATATTTAAAATGTGAGACCTGCTCTACATTTTTTTCCTTTTATAATAACTGGTTTATATGGGCTTGTATCTACTATTCTTGTTTGACTCATCAACCATAGCTCTTTTTTCTTTCCAATATTAAGATGTATATACTATATAAGATTGATATACTCAAAATATGAAGTGCCATTAATTTCTTTCTGACAGGAAACCAGTGTCATATCATCAGCATACTTCATGATGGAGAGATTATCATCATCACACTGCAGTTCATTGATGTATTCAGAGAATAATACTGGAGATAATACACACCCCTGTGGTACCCCAGTATTTAAAACCAAGCAGTCGGACATGACATTACTGACACAAATAGACTGGGGTCGGTTTTTAAAAAATTCCTTGATCCATAAGATCAACCAACTACTTACGCTAAATTGTGAAGACGCTTTAAAAGAAGGTTAGGTTGTACAGTATTAAAAGCAGACGAGAAATCCATCAAAAAGTAATCTAACACACATATTTGACTTATCTAAATGAGGTTGAACCTTATTCAAAAGAGTAAGCGAGGCATCCACAGTGCTCCGATCAGTCTGATAGATAAACTGCAGGGGATTGATAAACCTCTCAATCTGGGAAGACAATTCCTAACACACTATGCATTCCAAACATTTGCAGAGCATGATGTAAAAGCATTTGGGCGAAAGTCATTTAACAATTTAGCATGAGGTATTTTGGGTACCGGGATAACAATAGAATGCTTCCAGGCCAATGGTACAAAGACATTTTCCAGAAAGATTTGAAACCTCTTTGTCCACACAGTTGTTCTGCACACTCTTTCAAGACTCTCCCCTTCAGGCCGTCCGGACCAGATGCCTTGTGTGATTTCACTGAGACAACCTCTCTTTCCTTCATGGTCATGGTCTGTGATTGAATCTTACTCATTTCTGCCTTCCTAAC
>NW_026775102.1:2500-62500 GCF_963082965.1 Carassius carassius | reverse complement strand
ATGTTGCATTATTTGTCTACCAGATAACACCTGAATGACAAGATTAATCTAGTGTTTTAAAGTCCTGTAAAAGCTAAGGATATTCAGTGAAAATAGTTTGCAGTGTTTTACAAATAACTGATACATATGCATTAAACTCAAACTTCTTTATTGGCAGTCGAAGGCTGGCATTGTTCATTGGTCGGGCATTGACCAATAAAATGTCTTCATTTGCACCAAAGCCCCGCCCCCAGCTCTGCTCTCTCACCAGTGATGCGCAGGTTGATCCAAAATGAGCAGGTGCCTGCGGTCACCCGCGGTTACCTGGGTCATCCAAAAATATTTTTAATGATATTCGGGTCAGTCGGGTCGTTTGAAATAAAGATGGCAATTAAACCTTTGTAATTTGAAATACATAGGCCTACACTTTATTGGCTGAATAACTTGCACGAATAGAGTGACCACCTGTCCCACTTCACGTTGTACTGTACAGCAATTTTACCCTTTGTCCCGCCTCACGCAAATTGAGCATCTGTCCCGCTTTTTCATTCGACCCTGCCTAATAAATACACGGATACGTCCATATTCGTGCTGTTAACTCATGTCCAGTAGTCCAGAGGAGAGCAATAAAAGCATTAGTCGATAGGCTGAGTCATACGTCAATCAAACTGTTGACTGGTGCACGAACGCCTCCTCAACGCCTCCTCAAGACCTATACTTGAACACTCTCAAATTGGAGAGAGCGCGCGCTGTTTGGTCAGGTTAAGCAGCCATGGCCAGTGTGTCCACGAAAGAGAGAAGATGCACTTTTAATAGCGAATGGACCGCAAAATACTCTTGGTTAAGACCTGTAGATGGTGAAGCAGAGAGAGCTTTTTGCATTTTATGTAAAAGCAGTTTTTCTGTGGGACATGGTGGAGAATACGACGTGAAGCGACATGGTGCATCTGAGTACCACAGAAAAAAAACAACATCATCAAGAAATATGCAAATCAGTGCAGTCATTTTTCAATAAACCAAATGACCCAGAAGCTGACAAAGTTTGGGCAGCAGAAGTGACGAGCATTTATCATGCCGTACATCACACACATTCATATCGCTCTACTGCAATAACAAGCTTGCCCTAGTCATTTTTCCAGATTCTGAAATAGAGAAGAAAAAAGCTGTAGAAACTTTGGGTGATATTTTGAGAAGGGTGTAACTGCAGCCTGGAGATCTCCAAAACGGGGTGGGAGCTCCAAAATAGGGCGTGGTTCCTCCCATTGAGAGACAGGCGCATGGCACGCATGCACAATTTTTCCCCCAATCCACTTCAGTGCAAACTCCGCCCACATCTGATTCTGAAGTTTTTATTGGTTGTGTCCATTAAAGTGTTTCCTAAACTATACAACAAAAAACGCCAACCCCTAAAGCTACCCCACACCTTACCTTAACCAGTGAAACTGACTGAATGGTGGGATTGGTGCTGAATAGTGTGGTAAAGAAAGTTGCAGTTCAGGAGATTAACAGTTAATAAGATTATGCATTATGAGACTCACCGGACAATGACACAGTTTTATTTATCTCTACCCCCTCACAGCCTGTGAATGTGCCCCGGGACGGCCCTGCTGCTTGGAATAAAGCGATAGAGTAAAATCTTTCCCCTCCGCTGGGACAGCTGCTGAGTGATTCCCATTTTCATGTAAAGTCAAGTCAAGTCATATAGCGCTTTAAACAAAATACATTGCGTCAAAGCAACTGAACAACATTCATTAGGAAAACAGTGTCAATAATGCAAAATGATAGTTAAAGGCAGTTCATCATTGAATTCAGTGATGTCATCTCTGTTCAATTAAATAGTGTCTGTGCATTTATTTGCAATCAAGTCAACGATATCGCTGTAGATGAAGTGTCCCCAACTAAGCAAGCCAGAGGCGACAGCGGCAAGGAACCGAAACTCCATCGGTGACAGAATGGAGAAAAAAACCTTGGGAGAAACCAGGCTCAGTTGGGGGGCCAGTTCTCCTCTGACCAGACGAAACCAGTAGTTCAATTCCAGACTGCAGCAAAGTCAGATTGTGCAGAAGAATCATCTGTTTCCTGTGGTCTTGTCCTGGTGCTCCTCTGAGACAAGGTCTGAACCTCGGAAGCAGAGGTTCAGACTTGGGTCCAAACACCACTGGCCACAAGCTCTGGCCTCTGCTCTCACGGAGAATATTTATTTATATAGCATATTTTATTTTAGATGAACTAGAAACAATGTTTAATTTATTAAGTTTTATTTTGAAATATAAGTCAGTAACAATTGGCTGAAGCCACAGCCAATGGAGAAAGTCTTTGCGAAAGGAGACCCCGCCCCATGTTGGAGGTTCTTCCCAATTTTGGAGTTCACGCCCCATTTTGGAGATCTCCGGTCTGCAGTTATACCCACTTTTTGGGTCAGGTAGTGTCTTAATCTTTTAGTCGGTGGGTTAAAAAGAAATATAGGCAATATATTACAGAAAGCTTGAAATGTCTACTTTTAAACAAAAATATTCAAACCAAAATAAATAGGCTACTCTCTGATGATGCAATCCATATGAAATCTGCATTTCTCTCTGGCGTTCATGGTGAGTCTGCTGCGACACAGAAAACACCAGTTTATTACTAAACAATTAAATGTCTCCTTGCTAATTTAGACACATTCATAATCATTACTTTAACCGGTTATTTGTGGCAAGCCTTATGTGTGCGGTTATCCTGTAGGCTATAGCCTATTTAAGTAATTAAACTAATATCAAGGGGCGATGCAGATGCGGGCTGTTTATACATTGACCCGCGTATCACTGTCTCTCACTTCTGCATATACAAGTGCACAAGGGTGTTTTGTAACAGTAATACCGCAAAAAGAGTAGCAAAAGTCAGAGCGCTAGGATTTGAACTTGTACTCCAGATCTGAGAGGTTGTAAGTGCCGACTTGACGTTGTGCAAAACGAAAACATTTGTGTGTCATTTTTTTTTTTTGTGAATGTAATTATACACATTTGTAACTATTAATCTACAACTTCCAATTGTTTTGATCATTGTCTGTGTGTGCAAATTGAAAGATTCAGCATCAGAGCTGTGAGTGTAAATTTCAACTTAGAAATACAAATGTTAATATGAAAATTTCTCACATTCAGATCATCAACCTCTCGAGTTAAGCTAATGATTTACCTCCATAGTGACAGGTGTCTTCAGCGCAGTAGAGGCACAGCAGTTGTTCAGTGTGTGTGTGTGTGTGTGCTGTTGTGTCTGAGGGCTGTGGTGTCTCCATGTCTTGCAGCTGGTGGGGTTCGGTCTGGTGGCTCTAGGAATGTGGCTCCGGTTCGGAGCAGAGACCCGAGGGTTCTTCGACATCAATCTGAGCACTGCTCAGTTCAACATCGGTGCGTTCTGACTTTTATTACACTCTCACTGGCAGACTAGCACTTTTTATATTTTCTACATTTCATGTATTGATGTAACATGCATTAAAAAATACATTTAGAATGAAATTTGAATTAGAATGAACAATGACTGCAGTACAAAGAGTAAAAATAATAAATCAAAAACACACACTCAAATATTGTTCACAAATCTGTCTAAATCTGTGTTAGTGAGCACTTCTCCTTTGCTGAGATAATCCATCCACCTCACAGTTGTGACATATCAAGATGCTGATTAGACAGCATGATTATTGCACAGATGTGCCTTAGGCTGGACACATTTCACTGCTGGTTATATATGCTATATATAATTTTGTATGTGACGAATAAAAATCTTGAATCTTGATAATAAAAGCACACTCTAAAATGTGCAGTTTTACTGTATTGGGGGATCCAAAAACCAGTCAGTATCTGGTGTGAGCACCATTTGCCCCACGCAGTGCGACACATCTCCTTCACATGGAGTTGATCAGGTTGTTGATTGTGGCCTGTGGGATGTTGGTCCACTCCTCTTCAATGGCTGTGTGAAGTTGCTGGATATTGGCAGGAACTGGAACACGCTGTTGTATGCTGGCAGCCATATCACCCTGGAGCCCAAGATCGGTTCCCCACTGAAGTTAAGCAGGGTTGAGCTGGTCACTACCTAATTGGGAGACCTCTTAGGAAAACTAGGTTGCTGCTGGAAGAGGTGCTAGTGAGGCCAGCAGGGGGCGCTCACCCTGTGGTCCGTGTGGGTCCCATGCCCCAGTGTAGCGATGGGGACACTAAACTGTCAACAAGCACCGTCCTTCGGATGAGACGTTAAACCGAGGTCCTGACTCTCTGTGATCATTAAAAATCCCAGGATGCCATATTCACCCATTGGCCTCTGACCAGTATGGCCTCCTAATAATCCCCATATCTGCTGATTGGCTTCATCAGTAAGCTTGTGTGTGGTGGGCGACGAGAAGCAGATTAGCTTCCCTGAGGTGGTTTCTGACAGTTTGTGCAGAAATTCTTTGGTTCTGTAAACTGATTGTTGCATCAGCTGTCGGGGGGGCTGGTCTCAGACGATCTTGGAGGTGAAGATGCTGGATGTGGACGTCCTGGGCTGGTGTGGTTACACGTGGTATGTGGATGTGAGGCCGGTTGGATGTACTGCCAAATTCTCTGAAACAACTTTGGAGACGGCTTATTGTAGAGAAATTAACATTCAATTCACGGGCAACAGCTCTGGTGGACATTCCTGCAGTCAGCATGCCAATTACATGCTCCCTCAAAACTTGCGACATCTGTGGCATTGGGCTGTGTGATAAAACTGCACATTTTAGAGTGTCCTTTTATTGTGGCCAGCCTAAGGCACATCTGTGCAATAATCATGCTGTCTAATCAGCATCTTGATATGCCACACCTGTGAGGTGGATGGATTATTTCTGCAAAGGAGAAGTGCTCAGGAACACAGATTTAGACAGATTTGTGAACAATATTTGAGAGAAATAGGTCGTTTGTGTACATAGAAAAAGTCTTAGATCTTTGAGTTCAGCTCATTAAAAATGGGGGCAAAAACAAAAGTGTTGCATTTATAATTTTCTTCAGTGTATCTTACCTATCCAGATCTGCAATACATCTGTTAAAGATCTCTTTATCTGGAAAGCATCTGGGGTGTATAAATGTCTTTCTGATTACAGTTTTACATACATTCTAATCCTGATGGCACACATACATCTCAGAGACATCAGTTTGACATCTGCATTACATCTGCATTAGATCTGCAACATGTCTACAGGATGTTTCTTATTAGATGTCAAATAGATGTCTCCAAGATGACTTTAAGATGTTTATGATTTAGAATGTATGTAAAACTGACATTTTATAGTCGTCTGTCAGATGTTTGCATACAGTACATGCTTCCAGATCAAGAAAACCATAAACATCTTGAAGACATCTAATAGACGTAATCTATTAACAGATTAATTGTATTAATCTAATAAGAGGCAGCACGAGTCTGAAAGAGTTTGTATATTTGTCCTTCTGTAAGTTTCTTAAGAGTGATCGGTGATGCAATCACATGTTTAACAAGATATTCTTACTGTCACGAGGATTAACGCCATACTCAAGCCTTCTCTTCTTGTTGAATGTGTGATATGTGTCCGTGACTCTGTGTGTGTGTGTGTGATTCCGCAGGAGTGATGGTGCTGGTGGTCACCGGGGTCCTGATGCTGCTGGTGGCCATCATCGGTGACTGTGGTGCCTGCAACAACAGTAAAGCAGCTCTCGGTGTGGTGAGGAACATCATCACTGCAAACACCTCACACTCACTCACAGAATCACACACTTAAGCAAAGCTGTTACAAACCTTCTGGTTCAGAGCACCTCCTCAATACCTCACAGCTCTCATCTGATGTCTCTGGTCATATCCACATGCACCTGTCAAGAGACGCTGGGAAAGTCATGGCTCTTTCCCTCGTGCATATCTTTCTATTAGAATAGAGAGTTATTTCTCAAGGAGATAAACTAGGTTAATGTGCTAAATAAACATTTCTGTTTTTCTGTTGTTCAGTTTTCTGGCCTGCTGACCGTTCTGATCATCATTGAAATCGCAGCCGGTGTGATGGCCTTCATGTGGAGCGACCGGGTAAACCACACCCTCACACACACACACACACACAGACACACACACACACACACACACACACACACACACACACACAGGTGCCTGTATAACAGAGCTGGTTTTAAGGTGTGTGTGTTGAATTGCAGGTGTCAGGTGAGTTGGTGAACTTCTATGCCACAATCTACGCTCAGTATCTCAACACCAGGAGCCCCGCTCAAGCCGTCACCCTCGAATTATTCAACAACGCTGTGAGATACACACACTCTCTCTCTCACACACACACACACACTCGAACATGTGGTCTGACAGGGATGTGTGTGTGTATCAGTTTGACTGCTGCGGTGTCGGTGGACCGATTGAAGTGTTTGTGCGAGACACCTGTCCAAAAGCCAGCTTCATGGAGAAGCTGATGTATTCTGTGAGTCACTTCCTGTTTGTCTTGGTCTGATTTCTGGCTGTGTATTGTGTGAAGAGTGCAGGCTCTCATCCGTGTGTGTGTGTGTGTGTGTGTGTGTGTAGAGCTGTCCCATCATGATCAAGGACGTCTTCAACTCAAATGCTCCGCTGGTGTTGGGAGGGTTTCTGGGGACGGCAGGAATCATGGTGAGTACGTTGTGTGTCCTGACCGACTGTGTTTGTGTTCTGTGTCCTGATCGTCTGTGTGTGTGTGTCCTGTGTCCTGACCGTCTGTGTGTGTGTGTTCTGTGTCCTGATCGTCTGTGTGTGTGTCCTGTGTCCTGACCATCTGTGTGTGTGTGTGTCCTGACCGTTTGTGTGTGTGTGTTCTGTGTCCTGACCGTCTGTGTGTGTGTGTGTCCTGTTTCCTGACCGTCTGTGTGTGTGTCCTGTGTCCTGACCGTCTGTGTGTGTGTCCTGTGTCCTGACCGTCTGTGTGTGTGTCCTGTGTCCTGACCGTCTGTAAATGTGTGTTCTGTGTCCTGACTGTCTGTGTGTGTGTGTGTCCTGTTTCCTGACCGTCTGTGTGTGTGTCCTGTGTCCTGACCGTCTGTGTGTGTGTCCTGTGTCCTGACCGTCTGTGTGTGTGTCCTGTGTCCTGACCGTCTGTGTTTGTGTCCTGTGTCCTGACCGTCTGTGTGTGTGTCCTGTGTCCTGACCGTCTGTGTGTGTGTCCTGTGTCCTGACCGTCTGTGAGTGTGTGTTCTGTGTCCTGACTGTCTGTGTGTGTGTCCTGTGTCCTGACCGTCTGTGTGTGTGTCCTGTGTCCTGACCGACTGTGTGTGTGTCCTGTGCCCTGACCGTCTGTGTGTGTGTGGCCAGTGTCCTGACTGTCTGTGTATGTGTCCTGACCGTCTGTGTGTGTGTCCTGTGTCCTGACCGTCTGTGTGTTTGTGTCCTGTATCCTGACCGTCTGTGTGTGTGTGTGTTCTGTGTCCTGACCGTCTGTGTGTGTGTCCTGTATCCTGACCGTCTGTGTGTGTGTGTGTTCTGTGTCCTGACCGTCTGTGTGTGTGTCCTGTATCCTGACCGTCTGTGTGTGTGTGTCCTGTATCCTGACCGTCTGTGTGTGTGTGTCCTGTATCCTGACCGTCTGTGTGTGTGTGTCCTGTATCCTGACCGTCTGTGTGTGTGTGTGTTCTGTGTCCTGACCGTCTGTGTGTGTGTCCTGTATCCTGACCGTCTGTGTGTGTGTGTCCTGTATCCTGACCGTCTGTGTGTGTGTGTCCTGTATCCTGACCGTCTGTGTGTGTGTCCTGTGTCCTAACCCTCTGTGTGTGTGTTCTGTGTCCTAACCCTCTGTGTGTGTGTTCTGTGTCCTGACCCTCTCTGTGTGTGTTCTGTGTCCTGACCGTCTGTGTGTGTGTCCTGGCCGTCTGTGTGTGTGTCCCGTGTCATGACCGTCTGTGTGTGTGTCCTGTGTCCTGACCGTCTATGTGTGTGTGTCCTGTGTCCTGACCCTCTGTGTGTGTGTGTGTGTTCTGTGTCCTGGCCGTCTGTGTGTGTATCCTGTGTCCTGACCGACTGTGTGTGTCCTGTGTCCTGACCGTCTGTGTGTGTGTGTGTCCTGTGTCCTGACTGTCTGTGTGTGTGTCCTGACCGTCTGTGTGTGTGTCCTGTGTCCTGACCATCTGTGTGTGTGTGTCCTGACTGTCTGTGTATGTGTCCTGACCGTCTGTGTGTGTGTCCTGGCCGTCTGTGTGTGTGTCCCGTGTCATGACCGTCTGTGTGTGTGTCCTGTGTCCTGACCATCTGTGTGTGTGTGTCCTGACTGTCTGTGTATGTGTCCTGTGTCCTGACCGTCTGTGTGTGTGTCCTGACCGTCTGTGTGTGTGTCCTGTGTCCTAACCCTCTGTGTGTGTGTTCTGTGTCCTAACCCTCTGTGTGTGTGTCCTGGCCGTCTGTGTGTGTGTCCCGTGTCATGACCGTCTGTGTGTGTGTCCTGTGTCCTGACCGTCTGTGTGTGTGTCCTGTGTCCTGGCCGTCTGTGTGTGTATCCTGTGTCCTGACCGACTGTGTGTGTGTGTGTCCTGTGTCCTGACCGTCTGTGTGTGTGTGTGTCCTGTGTCCTGACTGTCTGTGTGTGTGACCTGACCATCTGTGTGTGTGTTCTGTGTCCTGACCCTCTCTGTGTGTGTTCTGTGTCCTGACCGTCTGTGTGTGTGTGTTCTGTGTTCTGACCGTCTGTGTGTGTGTCCTGTGTCCAGACCGTCTGTGTGTGTGTCCCGTGTCATGACCGTCTGAGTGTGTGTCCTGTGTCCTGACCGTCTATGTGTGTGTGTCCTGTGTCCTGACCCTCTGTGTGTGTGTGTGTGTGTGTGTGTGTGTTCTGTGTCCTGGCCGTCTGTGTGTGTGTTCTGTGTCCTGGCCGTCTGTGTGTGTATCCTGTGTCCTGACCGACTGTGTGTGTGTCCTGTGTCCTGACCGTCTGTGTGTGTGTGTGTTCTGTGTCCTGACTGTCTGTGTGTGTGTCCTGACCGTCTGTGTGTGTGTTCTGTGTCCTGACCGTCTGTGTGTGTGTCCTGACCGTCTGTGTGAGTGTCCTGTGTCCTGACCGTCTATGTGTGTGTGTCCTGACCCTCTGTGTGTGTGTGTGTTCTGGCCGTCTGTGTGTGTATCCTGTGTCCTGACCCTCTGTGTGTGTGTGTGTTCTGTGTTCTGGCCGTCTGTGTGTGTATCCTGTGTCCTGACCGTCTGTGTGTGTGTCCCGTGTCCTTGCCGTCTGTGTGTGTATCCTGTGTCCTGACCCTCTGTGTGTGTGTGTGTGTGTGTGTATGTGTTCTGTGTCCTGACCGTCTGTGTGTGTGTCCTGTGTCCTGACCCTCTTTGTGTGTGTGTGTTTGTTCTGTGTCCTGGCCGTCTGTGTGTGTTCTGTGTCCTGACCGTCTGTGTCTGTGTGTGTGTGTTCTGTTTCCTGACCGTCTGTGTGTGTGTCCTGTGTCCTGACCGTCTGTGTGTGTGTCCTGTGTCCTGACCCTCTGTGTGTGTGTATGTGTCCTGTGTCCTGACCCTCCTTGTGTGTGTGTGTGTGTGTGTGTGTGTTCTGTGTCCTGACCCTCTCTGTGTGTGTTCTGTGTCCTGACCGTCTGTGTGTGTGTTCTGTTTCCTGACCGTCTGTGTGTGTGTCCTGTGTCCTGACCGTCTGTGTGTGTGTCCTGTGTCCTGACCCTCTGTGTGTGTGTCCTGTGTCCTGACCCTCTGTGTGTGTGTTCTGTGTCCTGACCGTCTGTGTGTGTGTCCTGTGTCCTGACCGTCTGTGTGTGTGTCCTGTGTCCTGACCCTCTGTGTGTGTGTCCTGTGTCCTGACCCTCTGTGTGTGTGTCCTGTGTCCTGACCCTCTGTGTGTGTGTGTGTGTGTGTCCTGTGTCCTGACCCTCCTTGTGTGTGTGTGTGTGTGTGTGTGTGTGTGTGTTCTGTGTCCTGACCCTCTCTGTGTGTGTTCTGTGTCCTGACCGTCTGTGTGTGTGTTCTGTGTCCTGACCGTCTGTGTGTGTGTCCCGTGTCATGACCGTCTGTGTGTGTGTGTGTGTTCTGTGTTCTGGCCGTCTGTGTGTGTATCCTGTGTCCTGACCGACTGTGTGTGTGTGTGTCCTGTGTCCTGACTGTCTGTGTGTGTGACCTGACCATCTGTGTGTGTGTTCTGTGTCCTGACCCTCTCTGTGTGTGTGTGTTCTGTGTCCTGACCGTCTATGTGTGTGTGTTCTGTGTCCTGACTGTCTGTGTGTGTGACCTGACCATCTGTGTGTGTGTGTGTCCTGTGTCCTGACTGTCTGTGTGTGTGACCTGACCATCTATGTGTGTGTGTCCTGTGTCCTGACTGTCTGTGTGTGTGACCTGACCATCTGTGTGTGTGTCCTGTGTCCTGACCGTCTGTGTGTGTGTGTGTCCTGTGTCCTGACTGTCTGTGTGTGTGACCTGACCATCTGTGTGTGTGTCCTGTGTCCTGACCGTCTGTGTGTGTGTGTGTCCTGTATCCTGACTGTCTGTGTGTGTGACCTGACCATCTGTGTGTGTGTCCTGTGTCCTGACCGTCTGTGTGTGTGTGTGTTCTGTGTCCTGACCCTCTCTGTGTGTGTGTGTTCTGTGTCCTGACCGTCTATGTGTGTGTGTTCTGTGTCCTGACTGTCTGTGTGTGTGACCTGACCATCTGTGTGTGTGTGTGTCCTGTGTCCTGACTGTCTGTGTGTGTGTCCTGACCGTCTATGTGTGTGTGTCCTGTGTCCTGACTGTCTGTGTGTGTGACCTGACCATCTGTGTGTGTGTCCTGTGTCCTGACCGTCTGTGTGTGTGTGTGTCCTGTGTCCTGACTGTCTGTGTGTGTGACCTGACCATCTGTGTGTGTGTCCTGTGTCCTGACCGTCTGTGTGTGTGTGTGTCCTGTGTCCTGACTGTCTGTGTGTGTGACCTGACCATCTGTGTGTGTGTGTTCTGTGTCCTGACCGTCTATGTGTGTGTGTCCTGTGTCCTGACCGTCTATGTGTGTGTGTGTTCTGTGTGACCTGTGTCCTGTATCCTGACCGTTTGTGTGTGTTTGTCCTCAGACACTGGCGCTGGTGTGCAGCTGTGTCCTCCAAAGACATGTTTCAGTGTCTCATGCTTCACCTCCTGCATATGTGCTCCTCACCTCCCCACCGTCAGCCGCCAGGATGATATAACCCTCTCTCTCTCTCTGTCTCTCTCTCTCTCTCTCTCTCTCTCTCTCTCTCTTTCTCTGTCTCTCTCTGTCATCCATCGGATGGAGGTTTGGATACTTTTGTCAGTCTAAGGTCAAAGGAATCACACCTGAATGTGTGTTTGTGTGTGTTGTGCATTATCTACAACTGAACTGAATGCCTTTAAATCCCAACTCGTTTCTTCAGTCTAATCTAAGGCCACAAACAGGATGCAGAATTCAGTTTAAAGTGGAATGAATTTGACAGAAAGGGAAAACTGTTTTGCTGTAGTTTGTAAAGCTTAATTTCATCCGTCAGCATGAATCACTCATGAACATGTTTAAACTCAACTTATGGGCTGTTTAGACTTTTTGTTTTATTGCAATAATATTGTGGATTGAAGTAATTTCTTCAGTTCTGAATTCTGCACGACAATGTTATGCTATAACTCACTGTCTGTTACCATGTCGTCCTGATATTTAATTGTCTTGCTGTACAATTAAAATCTGAATGTTTCTCGTTTGTTTTTTACTGAGACATTAAAGTTTCACAAAGCCATCACAGTGCAGTGTGTTTCATCAGAGGGCAGGCGTGATCTGTGATCAGTGATCGATACGTGAATCCATGTGACACTATCACTGAAGAAGCATGTATTACAGTGCCATTTTCAAATGTAAGAGCCTTCTTAAATATATATGACGATGTGTGAGTGAATGGAAGATAAAGCAGGAGTAATCAGCAAACCCAGGACTGAATCAAACCAGCATGGCAGCCTCTGATCCAGCAGATGGACACGATCATAGCAATATAGGTGAACTGATTACAATGACCATATGCCTGTTCGCAAATACAGGGCCGCTGCTGGCCAAATGGGTGCCCTAAGCATGATTGTATTGTTGTGCCCCCCTCCCTCAAATATGACGATGGAAAAAAAAACACCTACTATAGTGGTGAAAATAGAACTTTAATCAAATAAAAAAGTAAATTAATAAATTGTATTATTTACAAATTACAATTGTAGCTCTCGACATTTATATATGGCTATAACTTAATTATGACTCTAATTTATTTTATAGTCTCAAGCATTCAGAAATCATGCAAAAGAAAATTAGCAGTTTTACTATGATAAAAGCATGGTTTATTTTTGTAAGGGTTGTGATATGCATGTTTATTTTTGTTGAAGAAATTATAAAGGCTGTGTCATCTATAGCAAAAAAGTGGCCAAAAATTAAAGATTAAGTGAATATTTGAATTAAATGTTTGGTCAGTAGCCTAAACAAGGATTTGATTGTCCTGTAAGTGTAACAGCAGCAATTACATGGCATTTGGCTCCCTTTGCAGGCATGTGTAATAACATGTACATAAAATGTTTATTTTGTATTTGCCTACATTATGTATTTTAACAGTGTTATTATTAACCAATCATTATTGCCTCATTGGTTTTTTTATATATATAATGCATTTTAAGTCATTTTAAAGGCTATTAATGGCTTAGGTCTGTTTTTATAGCAACAAAAAAAATATTACAGTATATTAAATTAAATTTAAAAATTAAATTAAATTTATGCATTTAGAAGACGCTTTTATCCAAAGCGACTGACAATGCATTCAGGCTATCAATTTTTACCTATCATGTGCTTCCGGGGAATCGAACCCCCAACCTTGCGCTTAATAGCAACACTATTATCTTAAATTATTATTTGAAGTAACAAAACCATGGTTAATTTGAAGTTACCATGGCTACAAGAACGATGATTTGTGGTGGTATTGTTAAAACCATGGGTAATTTTCGTAAGGGAACCTAAAAAAAAATTAATAATAATAATAATTCACAGGAATGTGCCTGAAAGTGATAAATGGGCTTTGTTTTTACCTAAATGATTTATAATTTATTTTAATATATATATATATATATATATATATATATATATATATATAAATGTATAAGGTGTGCATTGTAGCTCACACCTAAATGAACACATTACAATTGTTTTATGACTGCAAGTCTTTCTCCTCAAATGCTACGTTTGAGCCCATGTGAAAAAGTAGCATAATTTACATTTTTTTTTTTTTTACAGTTTTTTTAATAAATATCAAACATTCAATTCAATTGTGCATTATAGCTGACACTTAGACGAACATTTACAGTTGTTTTTATGACTGTAAGTCATTCTCCTCAAATGCTACTAACGTTAGATAAGTATATACCAATATCGCATGTAACTTTAGAGACGGTCCCTAAATTTGAGACTCTCGAACGTCCAACGTCGAGCCAACTTTAAGCCGTTTTTTCTTTTTTCTTTTCTTTACTTTCTTTAGTTTTCTTTTCTCTGCACCAGCTTGCTGATGTCCTTTACTTGGGCATAGATGTCCAACCATCAGTTATGAACATTCAGCCGCAAACATGAGGTGCGAGCTAGAGACCTGCGCGGGACACAATTTTCAGTCCCGCTCCCGCCCGCTCCCGCAGTGTTTAGTACCGCTCCCGCAAAGATTTGTCATTTTTAGTCCCGCTCCCGCCCGCATCTGTGATATTATGTCCCGCTCCCGCCCGCAAATGCCCGCAAGACGGCAGGCAGGATCAGGGGCGGCGCTAGGACGTTTTTAGCCCCGAATAATTTTGTTAAATTGTGTCTCTCATAGAGCAAAACAATTAATCAGAAAAAGAAATGTGAATAAGATTACAGCAGCCGTGATTACCTAATCATGTGCATATTACAGTTTTATTTATATTTTTCCATTTTGCATTAAAGCGATGTGCTTTTTTGCAGCGTTGAGCAGCGTTGCGCACTTGATATTCTTGATGCTGCTCTGATGCACTACATTACGCAATGCTCTGTTTGTTGTTAGGATGACTAAAAGTTCAGCGGTCTAGCTCATCAATGTCAAAATGATTAAAGAAGCGAACGAATGCCTGGTAAAATGCAAGTAGATAAAAATGTAATATTTGACTGTTTTACAATAGAAATGATAAACTACCGACAGTAGCCTATCCGGTGACGCAAATTACTCAACTTTTTAATTTATTTATTAAATTTTGCTTTTTTTAATTGAAAATATGCTATAATTTCCTTGATTCACAAGTTTAGATTGCTTAAAACGTTTTTATTGCTGACAAACAGAATCTCTCTCACAAGTACAAATTATGAACGCTACTTTAACCATTTATATATTTTACTTTACACTAATATTTAATTTGCGGGAGTGCAGCGTATCATCCCTCCCGCCCGCACCCGCAAGTGCACCGGATCATCCCGCCTGCGCCCGCAATGACCTTTCAAAATTTGTCCCGCGCCGCACTGTTTTGCGTCGCGACCCGCGGGAGTGCAGACCTCTAGTGCGAGCGGTCGCGAGCGCGGATGGGAGAATGGAGCATGTTTTTTTTTTTTTTTTGGGATGGTGCCCCCTCTGGGTGTTGGTGCCCTACGCACACTGCGTACTCTGCGTATAGGGAGCGGCGGCACTGCGCAAATATAACATTATCAAGTCAAGTCAAGTCACCTTTATTTATATAGCGCTTTAAATAAAATACATTGCAGGTGTCGCTGTTGGACAGTGTTTTCTCTGCTTCCTGCTGGCCTTGCTATAGCTGATCGTAGCTCCGTGTAGCTGTTTTTTTCTCTATATAATCTTTATCTTACTATCACTCTGTTTTTTAAAGTGATAAAACATAACTTAATTCACACCATATTTCTGATATTATCGATCAATCTTATCAGATTAATTTTGATAGTTCACTTTTATTTTATATCTGTGAGTGCAGTACACCTGCATTGCGTTAGCACTCGTTAGCTTGTCATTAGCGTCTTCATTCGAACCTATCGCTGTTTTCTTTTCTCCTCTCCCTCGCTCCAGTTTTTCACAAGTTCATCAAACAACCGCAGTAAGAATATTTCATCAAGCACGATGAGTAATGGCTTCTCCTATCATTGTTTCTTGCACCTCTTGCCACATGTACAGTTTATCTATCTCTGTCGCTGATGAGGGATTCACATGTGATAAATGCAGGGAAATAGTTAGGCTGACAGAGAAGATTTCAGAATTAGAGACACGCATCCAAACTTTAATTGAGGACAGTAAGAATGTTAGGGCTCTAGATACGGCTTTGGATGCGTCTAGCTCAGGGATTCCTGTACATTGTTCGGTTCCGGAAACAGAGCCCCAGCAGCAGGGCAACTGGGTGACGGTGAGGCAGCGTAGTCGTGGGTCAAAACACCGCTCTTCTTTTCCGATCAAAACATTAAACAGGTTCTCCCCACTCAGTGATGCACCCACTGAGAAACCTGATGAAAGTGCTCTAGTTATTGGTGATTCTATTGTACGGAACGTGAATATAGAGACACCAGCCACCATAGTCAAATGTTTACCGGGAGCCAGAGCGCCTGACATCTTGGCAAATTTAAAAGTGCTGGCTAATGCTAAACGTAAATACAGTAAGATTGTTATTCATGCCGGCGCTAATGATGTTCGACTTCGCCAGTCGGAGATCACTAAAAATAACATTAAAGAGGTGTGTGAACTTGCTAGCACGATGTCAGACACTGTAATATGCTCTGGTCCCCTCCCTGCTTACCGTGGTGATG
Organism: Carassius carassius; assembly: GCF_963082965.1. Classification (NCBI taxonomy): domain Eukaryota; kingdom Metazoa; phylum Chordata; class Actinopteri; order Cypriniformes; family Cyprinidae; genus Carassius; species Carassius carassius. The sequence continues at coordinate 46,812 of NW_026775102.1, read as the reverse complement.
AGATGCATAGCAGATTGTCATCACTCAATGGCTGGATGTCTAAGTGGTGCCCACAGAATAACATAGGTTTCATAGACAATTGGACGAGCTTTTGGGGCAGACCTGACCTGTTTAAAAGAGATGGTCTTCATCCCTCCTGGGGTGGCGCCACTCTTCTCTCTAGAAATATGGCAAATAGTCTTAGTGTTTATACTTGACTAACTGGGGCCCAGGTCAGGAAGCAGACAGACTGGCTAAACCGACCGTCTGCTAGCTGCCTCCCGTCACAGAGGTCAGTTAATTCTCAGCACATAGAGACTTTTTCACCTAGATATCACACTATAGAGACTGTGTCTGTTTAAGACATTAACTTGTAAGCACAAAACACAAGATACTTCTCTTTTCAATATGAATAAGGCTTTATTAGATAAATCTAAGACATTAAACTAATCTAACACACAAACGCACACATTCACACATGTTGCAGGAAGATCGAAAGTTAGGGAAAGATGAGTTTAAGAGAATGGAAATATGGAATCCCAAGTTTACAGCAATACGTTAAATTGCATAGACATGAACAACCATCAATCACTTAATTAAACCTCGCACTGAGTTCCTCAATGAGGTTAAAATTATATTAGATACACCAGCACAAATGTCTGAAGGTACATTGCCTGTGTAAAGTTGTCGCTGATTGGCTGGAAGTTCAGTAGTCCTTGAAGTGACGTCTTGAGAAGCCCGTGGTTGTTGGGTGTTGGCTGAAGATGCAGAGAGTTGTGTGTAGCTGGCTGAAGTTGAACTCGACGTTACAAAACTTAACTCAGAACACGAAACTCTCAAACGGAAAAGAAAAGAAATAAAGTTTGACGAGACTAGGTGGTGTTTCTTCTCATCGTGGCTAAGTAGCAGCAGGCGTGCAGGCTGAAGCACTCTGGGACCGCGCTCAAAGAACAGTGATGACAAACAGCATGGCTAAAAGCTAAAGCTAAGAAGCAAAGCTAAAAGCTAAAAGCAGGCATGACTAGTAGCAAAAGCATAGCTAGAGACTAAAAGCAGGATTTTATGGTGTCCTGGGTATTTAAACTGGCCTGTTGGCCACACCTCAAATGTTGTCTTGACCAATCAGATATTGTCTTGGCTCGGGGGCATCATAAATCATATGTTTATCTTATCAAGCATGTGGTCCGAATTTTCCCGCTCTTGAAGGGTCTAATTTTGGACATGATTCCTATAACACAAAAATGATACATTTGACAAATAACTGATGGTCAGGACTATTTCAAGCAAGCAGATTCGATTACATAGATACTAGACATGACTATGTATCCTTAAGCTATCCCATAATTATTAAAAGACATACACAATAAGTGATTATAACATGATAGTCAAATGTGTGGGTTACATATAAATGAATATGGAGTTAAGCGATGGACTGATATTCATTCAGAAGTCATTTTGGAGTTCATTTTGGTCCATATACATGTAGAAAAGACAGGTTCTTTGCCATTCTTTTGGTGGTGTTAATGTTGAAAGCTGTTGTGTGAACAAGTTGGTTGCTCATCTTGCTTGGGATTTGTGGCACAGAATGTTTTATGACTTACTGAGGAATCAGAATCAGAATCAGAATCAGAATGAGCTTTATTGCCAGGTATGTTCACACATACGAGGAATTTGTTTTCGTGACAGAGCTCCGCAGTGCAACATAACAGCGACAGAACAAAAAACACAATAAGGAATAAAAATACAAAAAAATACAAATAGGTGGGTAAAGATTGACAATATACAAATTATACAAATTGACAATGTAATTCGGCTCGTGTTTCAAACACAGCCCTGATCGACTCTTTAATTTGTCTGGTTCGAGTCATTTCTGCTACAATGCATTGGGATCAGCATTTATAGACAATCTGAACTCTATTGGGGTTAGACAACACGTCTCAGGACCTACTCATTGTCGAACTCTCTAGATTTAATACTGTCACATGGAATTGATGTTGATACTTCTTGTTACAAGTATGGAAGAACCATCACTTCTAACACAAAAGACTGCTTTGTAAGTAATCCTCCTGATGTATCAGAATTCCTTAGCATATCCAAAACCTCAGAACAACTTGATGATGTAACAGAAACTATGGACTCTCTCTTTTCTAGCACTTTAAATAAAGTTGCTCCTTTACGCTTAAGGAAGGTTAAGGAAAACAGTATGACACCATGGTATAATGCAGTAACGTGCGGTGAAATCTTGTCATGGGTAGGCTGTGACCTATCAATGTGTGGAATATATGTTCATATATTCATTCAGTTAATTTAGCAACCCAAGTTCATATCAGGACTCATCAGATCGCTGCCTGCATTCAGCAAAGTCAGTCATGTGAGGCTAATGCACAATCAAATATAATAATCAAATTAATGGACACATCTATCTTATGACTTATACAACAAACAAATGTTTTGTGCGGGACACAGAGAAGGAGGCGGCGCGGCAGCCTAGTCACTCCATCAAAATGCGCAAACGCGCACAGACAGCCACGGCGCACACACACACACACACACTTTTGCTCTGGTGACGGCGCACCAGGCTACAGTCAGAAAACATTGTGTCAGCAGTACAGCTTTAAAGTACAAAAACAGCTTATTCGCTCCTACAAACTGCTAGGCGCACACACCGACACGCAAGTATACTAGATGCTAGTATTCGGGAAGCGCGCGGATTGAGTGAGAGCGAGTAGATCACGTGACATGAAGCAAGCTCGGTCTCTGCCTCAATGTTGATAATTCAAGACAGCATGAGAACTGACTGCACATGCGCAAATCTACATAAACTACGTTCTATGGACCAAAGAGGCACCGCTCACCTCTGCCTCAATGGCCATGGCTTTTGAATTTCCTGCATGAAACAACGGTTTTTAGGAGCAAACAATGGCAAAATGAGTATATTATGTGTATTACTGAAAATTTGTGTTACAAAAAATAATATTTGGAATAAAATTAATGCAATTAATAATGTGGTGAATTAATAAAGCTCTTGGAATTAATAAATGTAATGTCAACATTTCCTTTGGTGAGGCACTGCCTACCCTGCCTACCCTGACTCGCACCCTAAAGAGAGCAGCCTGAAAAATGGAGCGCAGCTGGAGGAAAACAAAACTAGAGATATTTCGTTTTGCTTGGCGGGAAAGTAACCTATCCTACAGAAAAGCATTAAAAACTGCTAGATCTGATTACTTTTCTTCTCTTTTAGAAGAAAACAAACATAACCCCAGGTATTTATTCAATACAGTGGCTAAATTAACGAAAAATAAAGCCTCAACAAGTGTTGACATTTCCCAACATCACAGCAGTAATGACTTTATGAACTACTTTACTTTTAAAATCGATACTATTAGAGATAAAATTGCAACCATTCACCCGTCAGCTACAGTATCACATCAGACAGTGCACTATAGACCCCCTGAGGAACAGTTCCACTCATTCTCTACCATAGGAGAGGAAGAATTGTATAAACTTGTTAAATCATCTAAACCAACAAAATGTATGTTAGACCCTATACCATCTAAGCTCCTAAAAGAGGTGCTTCCAGAAGTCATAGATCCTCTTCTGACTATTATTAATTCCTCATTGTCATTAGGATATGTCCCCAAAACCTTCAAACTGGCTGTTATTAAGCCTCTCATCAAAAAACCACAACTTGACCCCAAAGAACTAGTTAATTATAGACCAATCTTGAATCTCCCTTTTCTGTCCAAGATACTAGAAAAGGTGGTATCCTCACAATTATATTCCTTCTTAGAGAAAAATGGTATATGTGAGGATTTCCAGTCAGGATTTAGACCGTATCATAGTACTGAGACTTCTCTTCTTAGAGATGATCTGCTCTTATCATCTGATCGTGGGTGTATCTCTCTATTAGTTTTATTGGATCTTAGTGCTGCGTTTGACACAATTGACCACAACATTCTTTTGCATAGACTTGAACACTTTGTTGGCATCAATGGAAGTGTATTAACATGGTTTAAATCGTAGTTATATGACTGCCATCAATTCGTAGCAGTGAATGAAGATGTATCCTATCGATCACAAGTGCAGTATGGAGTACCTCAAGGCTCAGTACTAGGGCCGCTACTCTTCACGCTTTATATGTTACCCTTGGGAGATATCATCAGGAAACATGGTGTTAGCTTTCACTGTTATGCTGATGATACTCAGCTCTATATTTCTTCGCAGCCCGGTGAAACACACCAATTTGAAAAACTAATGGAATGCATAGTCGATATAAAAAACTGGATTACAAGTAATTTCTTACTGCTAAATTCTGAAAAGGTGTTAATTATAGGACCTAAAAACTCTGCTTGTAATAACCTAGAACACTGTCTAAGACTTGATGGTTGCTCTGTCAATTCTTCGTCATCAGTTAGGAACCTAGGTGTGCTATTTGATCGCAATCTTTCCTTAGAAAGCCACGTTTCTAGCATTTGTAAAACTGCATTTTTCCATCTCAAAAATATATCTAAATTACTGCCTATGCTCTCAATGTCAAATGCAGAAATGTTAATCCATGCATTTATGACCTCAAGGTTAGATTATTGTAATGCTTTATTGGGTGGTTGTTCTGCACGCTTAGTAAACAAACTACAGCTAGTCCAAAATGCAGCAGCAAGAGTTCTTACTAGAACCAGGAAGTATGACCATATTAGCCCGGTCCTGTCAACACTGCACTGGCTCCCTATCAAGCATCGCATAGATTTTAAAATATTGCTTATTACTTATAAAGCCCTGAATGGTTTAGCGCCTCAGTATTTGAATGAGCTCCTTTTACATTATAATCCTCTACGTCCGCTAGGTTCTAAAAACTCAGGCAATTTGATAATACCTAGAATATCAAAATCAACTGCAGGCGGCAGATCCTTTTCCTATTTGGCGCCCAAACTCTGGAATAACCTACCTAACGTTGTTCGGGAGGCAGACACACTCTTGCAGTTTAAATCTAGATTAAAGACCCATCTCTTTAACCTGGCTTACACATAACATACTAATATGCTTTTATTATCCAAATCCGTTAAAGGATTTTTAGGCTGCATTAATTAGGTAAAGCGGAACCAGGAACACTTCCGATAACACCTGATGTACTTGCTACATCATTAGAAGAATGGCATCTACGCTAATATTTGTCTGTTTCTCTCTTATTCCGAGGTCACCGTAGCCACCAGATCCAGTCTGTGTCCAGATCAGAGGGTCACTGCAGTCACCCGGATCCAGTACGTATCCAGACCAGATGCTGGATCAGCACCTAGAAAGGACCTCTACATCCCTAAAAGACAGCGGAGACCAGGACAACTAGAGCCCCAGATACAGATCCCCTGTAAAGACCTTGTCTCAGAGGAGCACCAGGACAAGACCACAGTAAACAGATGATTCTTCTGCACAATCTGACTTTGCTGCAGCCTGGAATTGAACTACTGGAGAAACTGTTTTTTTCTCCATTCTGTCACCGATGGAGTTTCGGTTCCTTGCCGCTGTCGCCTCTGGCTTGCACAGACACTATTTAACTGAACAGAGATGACATCACTGAATTCAATGATGAACTGTCATTTTGCATTATTGACACTGTTTTCCTAATGAATGTTGTTCAGTTGCTTTGACACAATGTATTTTGTTTAAAGCGCTATATAAATAAAGGTGACTTGACTGCAAGATCCCTCGGCGCTGGGGTGAATCCGCGGTGCCATTGAGCAGGGCGAAGCAGTCTGCCGCCATGGACGCTCGAGGCGGTGGGCTGGAGTGAGTTGCCGGGGATGGACAAACTCGCTGCCAGCCGCATGCGATTTGAAGGGGCAGCTGCTGTCAGTGAGGGAGTGGAGGAGTTGGCGCTGTTCGCCAGGGGACCGGAGCCTGCTGCCATCCACCAGAATGGGGAGGAGCAGGGAACGGGGGACTCCTGCCGGCTGCCCGAACATGGAGGAGCCATTGCTGTCCACCGGTCGGCGGAGTAGTGTCGTGCTGTCAACCGAGCGCCATCCAGTGCCGCTGCCAGGCACCGCGGTAGAGTTCACACAACTGATGGGGGTTGATTTTTTTTTTCTCCTCTCCCCTCTCTTGTCTCTGTCGCTCCTCATACTTCCATCTCCTTTTCTCTCGCCTCGTCTGTCTGACCTACACCCAGGCTCCTGCAGCCACCATGAGCAGTCCACCACGGAGTGGGGGGGGTTGTAGAGAGCAGTCTCGGAAGTATCCCCGGCCTGCGAGGTGGAGTAATTGGGAAATGAGCGACACCTGCTCCACTCATCGGTCTCTACTCCCACGGAGGAGATCGGAAGGATACAAAAGAGGAGTGACGACAGTGAAGGATGAGAGAGGACCAGGCCTGGGCTTCATTTTGTGTTTGGTTTTTATTTGTGTATGACAGTCATCCACGAGGAGCTGTTGGCTGTTTTGTGTTTATTTTATTATTAAAGTTTCATTTTGAATGTCCGCCGTTTCCCGCCTCCTTCTTCCTGTGATTATGATGTTTGTACTTCGTTACAATGACGTCATTAGGATTCAGAACCATGGCTTTTCTTATCAATGCTATGCTGACGACACTCAACTCTACTTCTCATTCCTACCAGATGTTCGATGGTAGCTGCTCGCAATAGAGCCTGTCTGAGAGACATTACTTTGGATAAAAGCATCTGCTAAATGACCAAATGTATATGTATGTGTGTGTGCGAGAGAGAGAAAGTGAGAGTTTTAAGTGACAATTTATGAACATTTATGTAATGCCTATGTAAGTCTATAGGATGTTTTTATCTGCTGTGTGAACATCATAGGTTGTGATGACACCCCATTCATGGATCTACCACAAACGGTGCAGGGGGAGTAGTGCGCAAAAGTTTTGTCGAGAAGAAGGATAATAACTATGCAAGATAACAATAGTAATGCCTTGCCTTTGGCAAGCACCACTAATAATAATCTTTCTCAAGCCAACTTAATAACAACAGGAAAGTCAAAGCAAGAAGGGATGCAGCGGCGTTCCTCTGGGTTTGTGTGGAGGGCGTGATGCTGGTGACTCATGGCATGTTGGGGTTGCCTAGCAACAGCAGTTGTTTTCTTTCAAACTCTGAAGCCAAAAATGAGAGCTAGAGAGAAAGATATAAAGATATGAGATATAAAGCCCTCCTCGCCAGTGGAATCTCATCCTTTGAATACGCTTGCTCTCCAGCTAGTCCATATAACCCAGCTCCTCACTGGCTACAGCTACAACCCCAAAGACATTATTAAAGAAATTGACAAAAATCTAAAAGACACACATGAAAAAAATATATATAAAATATACTTTTACCTTCACAATAAACTACAATGCTACTCAAACCTAGAAAGAACCACCAAATTTGCTAATAATTTATTGATTAAACTATTTAAAGAAATACAAATCCTCTCCAGATACAGATGAAGTAACCATGATTTAGAAACAGATAGAGTAAGACATAGACAAACAAGGACAGAACAAGAGAGGGTATCTGTAGACACTGTGACCTACAGCCAATAGAGGACGAGAAACACTTCCTGCTGATCTGTCCTGAATATCACAATGTGAGGGGAACATTTCTCCCCGATCTGAAGCCCTGATCCCATCATTTACTGAACTCAATGATACTGAGAAGATGACCTTTACTTGGAGAAGATGACAACACAGCTGCACTAGTTCCAAAATATGTGTTAGGTGTTAAATATGATTACCTCCATGCTGACTTTTTCTTTTAATCTTTTTTTTTCATCTTTTAATCTTTTTTATTTTCAATCTGCATTTTATTTATTATTATTTATGTTGTTTATATATATATATATATATATATATATATAAACACACGTGTGTGTGTGTGTGTGTGTGTGTTAATGGTTTGGCAACACTGTTACACAGTCATGCTAATAAAGCTAAATTGAAATAAATTGAGAGAGAGTGAGAGAGAGAGAGAGAGAGAGAGAGAGAGAGAGAGAGAGAGAGAGAGAGAGAGAGAGAGAGAGAGAGAGAGACTGAGTTCTGTAAGAGTCTCCTCAGAGTCCAGAGGAACACTATGAACAAGTGAACCCTGAAAAAAAGTCCCCTGATTTAGATGCTCCTGTAGCTGCAGAAACAAACTAACATGATCAACAACATCCAGCATTAGGACACTGAAATATTAATCTCAACCAAATTATAAAAGCACAAAAAGAAAATGATCTAACTTATTGGACTGAAACAACAGAAAAACAAAGTAAACAAAATGTTATTTGGCACTAAACAGAGAGTATACAACTGCAGAATATCTGAGTACAGTGAAAGAGTGTCAGTGAAAAAGACAGATGACGATGTCCAGACTGAGCAGACCATTAGAAATACTGTCTGCTGTTATTTATTGTTTTTATTGACATGTGGCTGTTCTTCCTGCTACACAACTGAACAAAATATGAATAAATAATCAGTATAACATCTGACTGCCGAATCGCGCATTCAGTAACACGATGAAGAATATTAGTAAAGCTTTGTACTAGTGGCTTACATCTCTTTACAAACAAGTCAATAGAAAACAGTAAGTAAAGCAAATATAAATAAATGAAAAGTTAAACATAAACAGAAGATATTGGCTCTGTTCCTCGTATAATGAATGTCAAAGGGGTTCAATGTTGTTCAGATATCAATTGTTCAAAATATCTACTTTCATGTTCCATAGAAAAAAAAAAGTCATAGAGGATTGGAATGACATGATGGAGACTAAATGATGACAGAACTTTGATTTCTGGAGGAGCTAATGACTGACAGCAGAAGAAGAAAGCTGTAAACCCTCTCCAGAGACAGAGATGACAAACACTTCTCCTCCTGAATGGAAGAACGAGGAACAAACACAGTCGTAGTTTAGCATCAGAGTGTGTGAGAAACAGACAGGAGCTGTGTGTGTGTGTGTGTGTGTGTGTGCATGTGTGAACATGTGAGTTTAAGCACTGAACTATGGGAGTGTCCAAAACATTCCCATCTGGATTACAACACAAACACTCAACAATCAAGAGCATTTCAAAGCGCGTGTGCACACTGACACACACACACACGCACATGCGCACGCACACACGCACGCACACACACACAAACACACACACACAAGTAAAGTCACCTTTATTTATATAGCCCTTTATACAAAACACATTGCGTCAAAGCAACTGAACAACATTCATTAGGAAAACAGTGTCAATAATGAAAAAATGATAGTTAAAGGCAGTTCATCATTGGATTCAGTGATGTCATCTCTGTTCAGTTAAATAGTGTCTGTGCATTTATTTGCAATCAAGTCAACGATATCGCTGTAGATGAAGTGTCCCCAACTAAGCAAGCCAGAGGCGACAGTGGCAAGGAACCGAAACTCCATCGGTGACAGAATGGAGAAAAAAACCTTGGGAGAAACCAGGCTCAGTTGGGGGGCCAGTTCTCCTCTGACCAGACGAAACCAGTAGTTCAATTCCAGACTGCAGCAAAGTCAGATTGTGCAGAAGAATCATCTGTTTCCTGTGGTCTTGTCCTGGTGCTCCTCTGAGACAAGGTCTTTACAGGGGATCTGTATCTGGGGCTCTAGTTTTCCTGGTCTCCACTGTCTTTCAGGGATGTAGAGGTCCTTTCTAGGTGCTGATCCACCATCTGGTCTGGATACGTACTGGATCCGGGTGACTGCAGTGACCCTCTGATCTGGACACAGACTGGATCTGGTGGCTACGGTGACCTCGGAACAAGAGAGAAACAGACAAATATTAGCGTAGATGCCATTCTTCTAATGATGTAGCAAGTACATAGGTTGTTATGGGAAGTGTTTCCGGTTCCGGTTTACCTAATTAATGCAGCCTAAAAATCCTTTAAAGGTCCCATGACATGGATTATTTCCTTTTCTTTAAATGCTTTTTAATGTTTCCTTAGGTGTACTTATATTGTTATTATGATTTTTACATTTAAAATTTAGAAATAAAAAGCATTTTTTATATCCTGATATTATCCCTCTGGCTTGAATGCTCTGTTTGAAGGGGCGTGTCTGCTGTGAGACTCCGAGTAAACCACAACTGTTGTGATTGGCTGACATCTTTGCATTCGAAATGCGTATTACATGTGGACCCCTCTCAAATATATATATATATATATATATATATATATATATATATACTACAGCTGTCGAGATTAACGAATCGTGGATTTGTTGATTATATAATTATTTTTTCGATCTTTTCCCATCACATGAAAGGCTGCAGTGATGAGCTGAGTAGACCGAGTCTGTTTATCGCGTGAATGCAGTGATCTCGTCATTATTGCAACACGTTTTCTCTCACAAAATGCTTTCACCACAACTAACAGCAAACACATGAATACAGTAAGAGCTTTGTTGTGCAGCATAACAGCGCCATTCATTGTAACGGCAGTTTGGGCAAGTGTGCAGATATACTCGCGATGTGTGAGAGCTCCGAAAAAAAGGGAGCGTTCTTTGATCGCTCTCTGTAGTTAAATCACAATTTAAATAACAGATTTGTTTGATGCTACTAAGAGAAACAACGTGAAGTTGATCGTTTAGTCACTGGATTGATTCACTGATGCATAAACAGTATTAAACGATTTAGAAAGAAAGTCTGTGTGAACTTGAATGATTAACTACACATCAGAAATCACTGATCACAGATCAGGCATTAATGAACACTGTTACTCACTGTTTGTGCCGGTGCTGTTTGTAACGCCTGTGCTGACATTGCGACTGAATTATATGTAAATATTTGGGCGGGTAAAGCAGAGAAACGGGAAGGTAACATTTCTCTTTACAACGTCACAAAGAGGAGATTCCAGATCAGCCCGTTTGAGCTTCCATTTTCTCAAAGGCAGAGAAAGATAGTAAAATCTCGATTTACACCGATTAAAATTTTTAGAAACTTGGGGACCACATACATGCTAGGGGAACTCATATTAATGTTAAAAAACCTCAGAAAGTGAAATTTTCATGCCAGGTTAAAGAGATGGGTCTTTAATCTAGATTTAAACTGCAAGAGTTTGTCTGCCTCCCGAACAATGTTAGGTAGGTTATTCCAGAGTTTAGGCGCCAAATAGAAAAAGGATCTGCCCCCGCAGTTGATTTTGATATTTTAGGTATTATCAAATTGCCTGAGTTTTGAGAACATAGCGGACGTAGAGGATTATAATGTAAAATGAGCTCATTCAAATACTGAGGTGCTAAACTATTCAGGGCTTTATAAGTAATAAGCAATATTTTAAAATCTATGCGATGCTTGATAGGGAGCCAGTGCAGTGTTGACAGGACCGGGCTAATATGGTCATACTTCCTGGTTCTAGTAAGAACTCTTGCTGCTGCATTTTGGACTAGCTGTAGTTTGTTTACTAAGCGTGCAGAACAACCACCCAATAAAGCATTACAATAATCTAACCTTGAGGTCATAAATGCATGGATTAACATTTCTGCATTTGACATTGAGAGCATAGGCAGTAATTTAGATATATTTTTGAGATGGAAAAATGCAGTTTTACAAATGCTAGAAACGTGGCTTTCTAAGGAAAGATTGCGATCAAATAGCACACCTAGGTTCCTAACTGATGATGAAGAATTGACAGAGCAACCATCAAGTCTTAGACAGTGTTCTAGGTTATTACAAGCGGAGTTTTTAGGTCCTATGATTAACACCTCTGTTTTTTCAGAATTTAGCAGTAAGAAATTACTCGTCATCCAGTTTTTTATATCGACTATGCAATCCATTAGTTTTTCAAATTGGTGTGTTTCACCGGGCTGCGAAGAAATATAGAGCTGAGTATCATCAGCATAACAGTGAAAGCTAACACCATGTTTCCTGATGATATCTCCCAAGGGTAACATATAAAGCGTGAAGAGTAGCGGCCCTAGTACTGAGCCTTGAGGTACTCCATACTGCACTTGTGATCGATAGGATACATCTTCATTCACTGCTACGAATTGATGGCAGTCATATAACTATGATTTAAACCATGCTAATGCACTTCCATTATTGCCAACAAAGTGTTCAAGTCTATGCTAAAGAATGTTGTGGTCAATTGTGTCAAACACAGCACTAAGATCCAATCCCTCACACATACACATGTTTGTTTTTGTGTAAAGTGTGTTCATCCCATAGGTGTAATGGTTTTTATACTGTACAAACTGTATATTCTATGGCCCTACACCAACCCTACACCTAACCCTAACCCTCACAGGAAACTTTGTGCATTTTTACTTTCTCAAAAAAAAACAAATTCTGTATGATTTATAAGCGTTTTGAAAAATGGGGACATGGGTTATGTCCTCATAAGTCACCCTCTCCCTGTAATACCTGTGTCATACCCATGTCATTATACAGAGTTGTGTCCTGATATGTCACAAAAACAAGAACACACACACACACACACACACACACACACACACACACACACACACACACACACACACACACACACACACACACACACACACAATCACTCACACAGAAGGTGGATAACACTGGAATAAAGGTTAAACACACAGTTTTTGTAAGACTGTTGTTCTTGCACAAAGACGTTAGTGTGTGTTCTGGCGCTCAGGTGAGGCTGTAACTGTCCTGCAGGTGAATTCTGGTTGAACAACATTTCTAGCTTCTCTCTTCTTCTTCTCATTAGGGTGTGTTTGGGTCACACAGGGTGTGTTTGTTCCTAACTGAGAGATGAACACACATTTCACAAAAACCCACAGCAAAGACTAAAAACAGTATTCGTCATTACAGGATGTGTATCTGAAATCTTGGGTGTTTTTAGGGATCCATGCAGCAAATGCCTAAAACACCAAATGAATACAATAAAACAAACTTATTGAGCAGCTTTCAACTTTAGGCACATCTGAAGCTGTTCATCTGAATCTAACTGAACTTCAGCATCGAGAGACTCTCGTCAGAACAATATCCACAGATGAAAGTATAAACGTAATGAAGCGCGGCTCACACGGACACCAGGACAGTCTGAAGACAATTCAGATCTGGCGGACGCTGGAGTAAGCCATCCTCATGTGCAGCACATTCTCAAGTCAATCCAGCAGAGAATGGCATTCTGGGATGTGTGTACAGAGCGTTTCACATCGCTCGAGAAACAATTCACTCACTTTAAATCTGTCCCGAATCTAGAGTTTCACAGTTTTCCAAAAACACTATAGATTGGGATCTTTAAATCACATGATATCATGTTTCTAATAAATGTGTCTAGTTCTTTAGTAGAAATATCCAAACATTTTAAAATCAAGATGCAAGGTGCAAACGAGTGGTGAAGATGACAGAAGACCAGAAGTCTTGCTTCTTTCTGAGAAACAATCCTAAGAGAAGTGAGGAGCGAGTGTCTGTCAGTGGGCTCAGAAGTATGAACAAGTTTTCTCTTCAGATTGAGCTGATGTTTTAGACCCAATGGTGAACTCACTCAGTTTGGACCATTTTGTCAGGAAACCAGCTAAACAGTTGCATGTGTCAGTCCAGTGGTGTATGATTCACAGCAGTCTCTCAATCGTCTCATGTTCTTCAGCTGGAACTGATTGAGATCCAGCCAGTGAAGCTCCCACTCTCTCTCTGTGTGTGAGTGTGTGTGTGTGTGTGTGTGTGTGTGTGTGTGTGTGTGTGTGTGAGTGTGTGTGTGTGTGTGTGTGTGTGTGTGTGTGTGTGTGTGTGTGTGTGTGTGTGTGTGTGAGTGTGAGTGTGTGAACTTGTTTTGGACCAAATGTCCTCGTGTCTATTGTGAAACACTTCTCAGTCAAGCCACTAGTGAGACATCTGACTGCTCCTCACTGGTTAAAATGGCTAGGAAATCAACCAGCGCATGTGCTTGATGTTAAATCTAGAGTTAAATATTGTTAACCTGATAGAAACTCAGTGGAAGTCTAATCAGTGTTTGTGTGTGTGTGTGGCTGATGTGAGTGATGGTCTGTCAGAGGGTGTGGAGCGTCTGCATTCACAGAGTGTTTACCCATGAATCACACACACACAGAGTTTGGAGGGAAGAACACACAGCTCGTGTGTTTGTGTGTGTGTGTGTGTGTGTGTGTGTGTGTGTGTGTGAGCCAGCAAACGGTTAAATTATCTTTCACAGAGTTTTCACAGAGCTGGAGGGTGAAGGGCTTGTCAGGACCTTCCCAAACGCCACACCCTTATACAGACACACACACTGCAGGAATGAGTGTGAGGGGCGGGGCTAGGGGCGGGGCTAGGGGCGGGACCATCGGAGGGCGGCTGCACTGATAGTTGAGTGTAAAGATCTTCAGTCACACACACATCACATCTGGAAGTGTGAAGCTGCTCTCGTCCACTCATCGGCCTTCTGTTACTCCACAGGTAAGATCTGAGCTCCTCGTCTGTCTCGACTTTGAGGGTCTGTGTGAGTGTGTGAGAGTGTGTATGGAGAAATGGAGAAAAAAACCTTGGGAGAAACCAGGCTCAGTTGGGGGGCCAGTTCTCCTCTGACCAGACGAAACTAGTTCAATTCCAGGCTGCAGCTAAATCAGATTGTGCAGAAGAATCATCTGTTTCCTGTGGTCTTGTCCTGTGAGTGTGTCTGAAGAGGGCTGAGAGGAGGGATGCTTGCTTCAGGGAGTGGCATTTCTGTGCAATGCTGAGACAAGTTTCAACTCATCGAGCTGAGAAAACACTGGATCCACTCATTCAGAGCTGCTGCACACACACACACACACACACACACACACACACCCACACACACACACACACACACACACACACACCCACACACACACACACACACACACACAAACACGTCACGTACAGTCAGTTTAATCTTACCTCTTACTAAGTTTGTTTAAGCTATAAAGCAACTCTACAGAAGATAAAGTCATTACTCAGATCATTGGGTTCCAGTGTTGTTCTGATCTGACAAGAGTCAGTGCACTCATGTGGATTGTATCACTAAATATTCATATTTCTGTTTTCTCTCTCTCTCCGTCAGTCATGTTGGTCTTACTCGCTGCCATCTTCCTTCTCCACATCGCCTGTATCTGTCTGCTGCTGGCCGCCACCATTCATAACGTGAGTGACACGCATCACAGCATGTGGGCGGGGCTTCCCTCATGCGCTCATTAATTATTCATTAAGTCCTGATCAAACAGTGTCTTACCTCAGCTTTATCCAGGCAGGATCCTCACAGATTAGGACATGCGTCACTCGCAGTAATGCTAGCACGATCACGTCCACGTAGTGCAGTGTTCGGAAACTGTGGGAAAACTACGCACAAAATCAAATCTCTAATAATTATAAAAAAAATTAAATAGGCCAAAACAATATATATATAATATTAACTGACCTTCACACTAAAGATATTTAAAGCTTCTGGAACTCGCTGCTAAATCATTATGGATTAACATACCGAATTGTCACGTTTATTGTAAATGATACATTTATTATATATAATATACTATGTTGACACACTTTATTTTAAGGTTCAATTCTTGCTATTAAAAAACATAATCTGTTTCCTCAATAAACTCATAATTTGCTGCCTATTAATAATTAGTAAGGCAGTTGTTATCTGACTGGGATAAGGCATGCAGAATATGTGCTTTATCCGCCTTACTTTTCCCATTAGTAAATTTAATGTGTCTGGCTTCCGGTCTCATCCGCGTCCAGCTAGTTTAGCCATACGAAACAGGTTCAGATTGGTGTGTGTTACCATAATATTTGAATGTTTTATGTTAATTATGAACAGACTGGTTTGTAGTGCAAAGAATAGACAAATATGACAGCAGAAGTTCACGCAGAGCAGTTTTCAGGAGGAAGGCGTAGACAGTCCATGTTTCTCATTCATGCTAATATAGTCTTGTGTGTGTGTGTGTGTGTGTGTGTGTGTGTGTGTGTGTGTGTGTGTGTGTGTGTGTGTGTGTGTGTGTGTGCAGGCCTGGTGGATAACCGACACGATGTCCACTGATATTTGGTCTCGCTGGATACTGACTGCTGGTGGAAACTGGAACTACACTGAGATTCCTGCTTTCTATCCTAAAGGTCAGAAGACGGACATTAATTAGGAATCGTTCATTAATCTGTGTCACACTGTGCCAAACACACAGAGCAACTTCTATCAATCTCACAGCTCTGAAATTAGTCTTTACTCATTTTCAAAAAACATATAGAGACTCATCTTTTTTGCCAGCACTTGACCAACTTATACTAGCACTTACCTTTTCTTGTCTATCATATTCTTATATATATATATATATATATATATATATATATATATATAAATGTGTTTTGTACTAGACTAACCGAAACTTGTCATGGCACTTGTATACTGTTGTTGTTCTCTTGTTGACCTGACTGCTTCTATTGTTCTCACTTGTAAGTCGCTTTGGATAAAAGCGTCTGCTAAATGATTAAATGTAAATCTCATTCTAGTCTGCAAAGAGTTTTGTAATAAGCAGTACTTCTCAAAGTTGGCTTTAATGCTTCTTTACCTCACAGCAGCAGACATGTACTGTTTTTGAACTGTCATTTTACATCTTTTCTTTATGTATTTATTTGAAGTGATTCTTAAAGTCTTAGTTCTCCCAAAAATGTGCCTGTTCTACTCGCCATCCGAGGTGTATCTGACTTTCTCCCGGAACCGAATGGTGACATGTTTTAGAGTATATCTGATAGGATGTCTCGGGGGGGCGAGTCTTCAGACGCTCAGGTGTTGGTCTGTCGTGTGTGTTTCAGAGTATCTGCAGGCGGTTCAGGCCAGCTCTGTGCTCGCCTGCATCTTCTGCATCCTGGGGCTGTTCGTGTTCGTGGCTCAGCTCTACACACTACCTAAAGGAAAGCGCTTCCTGTTCACCGGAGCATTCCAGCTGCTGGCCTGTACGTGTAACACTCACACACACACACACACACTCACACACTCACGCCCCTCTCTGAAGACTGTGTCTGTGCTCCTCAGGGCTGTGCATCATGATCGCGGCCTCCATCTACACGGACATCTTCCATAAAGACAAGGAACCGGGCTGGTACGGAGCCTCCTTCATCCTGGCCTGGATCTCCGTCTGTCTCACCTTCATCTCCTGCATCACCTACTTCGTCCTGCGCAAGAAGACGGCGTGAAGAGCACACACATCAGCAGATGTTCAAACACTCGCCAGATGATGATCCTCTGATCTCAGACCTGCTCGTGTCGGCCTCCAGTGTCTCAGATCAACATTATATAGCTGAATGTAATCTTAGTGAGAGTCCGTGTCCAAATATGTTATCGTTTTGTTGTAAATGTCATGTTTTCTCAATATTTTAATGCTAGTCATTGGTCCGGGCTGTTTTATGGTCATGTGACACGACTAGCCCCATTTAGCACTGTTACGGATGATTATTATAATACACTACTTGACTGTTTGTTTCTGTGTTTATCATGTGTCCTGTACTATCCATCTGATCCACCCATGCTGTCACTGCAAATATCATCACCATCACAACTTCAAATAATGACTTGATTTGATTATGATCTTGCTCTGTTAAGTTAAATCACCTCACAATACATGTTAACCAACAACGTGCGCTGAGTTGGTAATCATCCTTTGTTTTAGTGATCAAGTCTTGTCATCACTTAAGAAATTCTGAAAGACAAAATATATTTTTCAAATAAATAAATAAAAGACATATATGCTGAACATTTCTATTTTATTTGAAAGTAAAGCAGTTGAATGATTATCAGTTCAATATTGTGTGCGATGTCAGTTTTATATTAGAATATGATGTGTTTCTGAATTAAAAATCTATTCCACAACCCAATATATGTAGAAAACAGTATCATGATTTTAGCATGCTTTATCAACTTTCACAATTTAAACTCAAGACTGAAAATGTAGAAGACGTTATTAAAGTTTTAAGCTTGAATAAATCTAAAGTGAGCCATGTGGAGCCAGACAGTAAATGTCCCCAAATAGAAAAATCTCCAACATTTATTTCACTCACTTTGCTGTCAAAGAAAAATGTATTAATGTTGACAGCTTGCAATACACTTCTATTTTCATGAAGACTTGGCATTCAGATTGAGCTGAGCACCTGAACTGAAGCCAGACGTGCTTTAATAGACAAAAACAGAGCCAAGAACAACCAGACAATGCTGTAAGCAAAGCTCAGTGGAGACAGAAGAGAGGGGCGTGGCCATACGGGATGGGCGGGGCTGTGGGTAAGAGGGGTGGGGCATGAGCCTTGTCCAAATACACACACTTGCAGTCCTTGCACTTGACTACTTGATTACTTCTATGATGTAGTTCCTGTGTTTGGCCCAAGTTTTCATCACCTGATGGGACACACTTATAGTATTGAAAAATGCAAGTGTTTACATAGCTTTATTTTAATTTGAAATACTTTACATTTTAAAATCAACTTCTAAATTTCTGTTCAGTAGTCCCTTTACCTTGACAATTTTAATTTGTGATGCTTCTAATTAAGTCCCAAATGTTGTACAAAATAAATATACTACTCTATGCAGCAATAAAACATGTACCACTTCGTTTTACTACCAAATTATATGTAATATCTAATTATTATTAATATTTAACTTACATGGGAATGGTTTCCATTACCTCTTGCAATCTTGGCAAAAAGTCTCGGGATTTATTTCCACAACATGATGCATGATGTGATAGACTTAGCCTCGAATACTGCTCCAGAGTGGTATTTGAGATAGTGTGGATCTAGTGTGTGTTAAGGGCACTGCTCTTTGATGTTTTTAGGATCTGGACAGTCTTGCACACTTCCTTCCTGTAACACGCACATGCTTTCAAGTGACCAAGAGCGTAAGTGTGGGTATTTGGACAAGCGGTGCATGGGGCAGAGGGGTGGGGTTAGGGAGAAAAAACCTTGGGAGAAACCAGGCTCAGTTGGGGGCCAGTTCTCCTCTGACCAGACGAAACCAGTAGTTCAATTCCAGGCTGCAGCAAAGTCAGATTGTGCAGAAGAATCATCTGTTTCCTGTGGTCTTGTCCTGGTGCTCCTCTGAGACAAGGTCTTTACAGGGGATCTGTATCTGGGGCTCTAGTTGTCCTGGTCTCCACTGTCTTTCTGTAAAGTATGAGCATGTACAGCACTCAATACTTAGTTGGGGCTCCTTTCCCCTGAATGACTGCAGCAATGCGTCGTGGCATGGAGTCGATCAGTCTGTGGCACTGCTCAGGTGTTATGAGAGCCCAGGCTGCTCTGATAGTGGCCTTCAACTCTTCTGCATTCTTGGGTCTGGCATATCACATCTTCCTCTTCACAATACCCCATAGATCTTCTATGGTGTTAAGGTCAAAGTCAAAGTCAAAGTCACCTTTATTTATATAGCGCTTTAAACAAAATACATTGCGTCAAAGCAACTGAACAACATTCATTAGGAAAACAGTGTCAATAATGAAAAAATTATAGTTAAAGGCAGTTCATCATTGGATTCAGTTATGTCATCTCTGTTCAGTTAAATAGTGTCTGTGCATTTATTTGCAATCAAGTCAACGATATCGCTGTAGATGAAGTGTCCCCAACTAAGCAAGCCAGAGGCGACAGCGGCAAGGAACCGAAACTCCATCGGTGACAGAATGGAGAAAAAAACCTTGGGAGAAACCAGGCTCAGTTGGGGGGCCAGTTCTCCTCTGACCAGACGAAACCAGTAGTTCAATTCCAGGCTGCAGCAAAGTCAGATTGTGCAGAAGAATCATCTGTTTCCTGTGGTCTTGTCCTGGTGCTCCTCTGAGACAAGGTCTTTACAGGGGATCTGTATCTGGGGCTCTAGTTGTCCTGGTCTCCGCTGTCTTTCAGGGATGTAGAGGTCCTTTCTAGGTGCTGATCCAGCATCTGGTCTGGATACGTACTGGATCCGGGTGACTGCAGTGACCCTCTGATCTGGATACAGACTGGATCTGGTGGCTACGGTGACCTCGGAATAAGAGAGAAACAGACAAATATTAGCGTAGATGCCATTCTTCTAATGATGTAGCAAGTACATAGGTTGTTATGGGAAGTGTTTCCGGTTCCGGTTTACCTAATTAATGCAGCCTAACAATCCTTTAACGGATTTGGATAATAAAAGCATATTAGTATGTTATGTGTATGCCAGGTTAAAGAGATGGGTCTTTAATCTAGATTTAAACTGCAAGAGTGTGTCTGCCTCCCGAACAATGTTAGGTAGGTTATTCCAGAGTTTAGGCGCCAAATAGGAAAAGGATCTGCCGCCCGCAGTTGATTTTGATATTCTAGGTATTATCAAATTGCCTGAGTTTTGAGAACGTAGCGGACGTAGAGGATTATAATGTAAAAGGAGCTCATTCAAATACTGAGGTGCTAAACCATTCAGGGCTTTATAAGTAATAAGCAATATTTTAAAATCTATGCGATGCTTGATAGGGAGCCAGTGCAGTGTTGACAGGACCGGGCTAATATGATCATACTTCCTGGTTCTAGTAAGAACTCTTGCTGCTGCATTTTGGACTAGCTGTAGTTTGTTTACTAAGCGTGCAGAACAACCACCCAATAAAGCATTACAATAATCTAACCTTGAGGTCATAAATGCATGGATTGACATTTCTGCATTTGACATTGAGAGCATAGGCCGTAATTTAGATATATTTTTGAGATGGAAAAATGCAGTTTTACAAATGCTAGAAACGTGGCTTTCTAAGGAAAGATTGCGATCAAATAGCACACCTAGGTTCCTAACTGATGATGAAGAATTGACAGAGCAACCATCAAGTCTTAGACAGTGTTCTAGGTTATTACAAGCAGAGTTTTTAGGTCCTATAATTAACACCTCTGTTTTTTCAGCATTTAGCAGTAAGAAATTACTCGTCATCCAGTTTTTTATATCGACTATGCAATCCATTAGTTTTTCAAATTGGTGTGTTTCACCGGGCCGCAAAGAAATAGAGAGCTGAGTATCATCAGCATAACAGTGAAAGCTAACACCATGTTTCCTGATGATATCTCCCAAGGGTAACATATAAAGCGTGAAGAGTAGCGGCCCTAGTACTGAGCCTTGAGGTACTCCATACTGCACTTGTGATCGATAGGATACATCTTCATTCACTGCTACGAACTGATGGCAGTCATATAAGTACGATTTAAACCATGCTAATGCACTTCCATTAATGCCAACAAAGTGTTCAAGTCTATGCAAAAGAATGTTGTGGTCAATTGTGTCAAACGCAGCACTAAGATCCAATAAAACTAATAGAGAGATACACCCACGATCAGATGATAAGAGCAGATCATTTGTAACTCTAAGGAGAGCAGTCTCAGTACTATGATACGGTCTAAATCCTGACTGGAAATCCTCACATATACCATTTTTCTCTAAGAAGGAATATAATTGTGAGGATACCACCTTTTCTAGTATCTTGGACAGAAAAGGGAGATTCGAGATTGGTCTATAATTAACTAGTTCTTTGGGGTCAAGCTGTGGTTTTTTGATGAGAGGCTTAATAACAGCCAGTTTGAAGGTTTTGGGGACATATCCTAATGACAATGAGGAATTAATAATAGTCAGAAGAGGATCTATGACTTCTGGAAGCACCTCTTTTAGGAGCTTAGATGGTATTGGGTCTAACATACATGTTGTTGGTTTAGATGATTTAAAAAGTTTATACAATTCTTCCTTTCCTATGGTAGAGAATGAGTGGAACTGTTCCTCAGGGGGTCTATAGTGCACTGTCTGATGTGATACTGTAGCTGACGGCTGAATGGTTGCAATTTTATCTCTAATAGTATCGATTTTAGAAGTAAAGTAGTTCATGAAGTCATTACTGCTGTGGTGTTGGGAAAAGTCAACACTTGTTTTTTTCGTTAATTTAGCCACTGTATTGAATAAATACCTGGGGTTATGTTTGTTTTCTTCTAAAAGAGAAGAAAAGTAATCGGATCTAGCAGTTTTTAATGCTTTTCTGTAGGATATGTTTCTTTCCCGCCAAGCAATACGAAATACCTCTAGTTTTGTTTTCCTCCAGCTACGCTCCATTTTTCGGGCTGCTCTCTTTAGGGTGCGAGTATGCTCATTATACCATGGTGTCAAACTGTTTTCCTTAACCTTCCTTAAGCGTAAAGGAGCAACTGTATTTAAAGTGCTAGAAAAGAGAGAGTCCATAGTTTCTGTTACATCATCAAGTTGTTCTGAGGTTTTGGATATGCTAAGGAATTTGGATACATCAGGAAGATAACTTAAAAAGCAGTCTTTTGTGTTAGAAGTGATGGTTCTTCCATACTTGTAACAAGAAGTAGGATTTACAATTTTGGCTATATGAAGTTTGCACAGAACTAAATAATGATCTGAGATATCATCACTTGGCTGAATAATTTCAACACCATCAACATCAATTCCATGTGACAGTATTAAATCTAGAGTATGATTTCGACAATGAGTAGGTCCTGAAACGTGTTGTCTAACACCAATAGAGTTCAGAATGTCTATAAATGCTGATCCCAATGCATCGTTTTCATTATCAACATGGATATTAAAATCACCAACTATTAAAACTTTATCTGTAGCCAGAACTAACTAAAAGTCTGTATGGTGCCCTGGTGGCCTGTATACAGTAGCCAGTACAAACATAACAGAGGATTTATCATTAACATTTGTTTCTTTGGATAATGTTATATGAAGCACCATTACTTCCAACGAGTTATACTTGTAGCCTGCCCTCTGAGAAATCCTGAAAACGTTGTTATAAATTGAAGCAACACCTCCCCCTTTGCCTTTTAGACGCGGCTCATGTTTATAACAGTAATCTTGGGGGGTGGACTCATTTAAAATAATGTTATCATCTGGTTTTAGCCAGGTTTCTGTCAAACAGAGCACATCTATATTATGATCAGTGATCATATTATTTACAAAAAGTGTTTTCGTAGAAAGGGATCTGATATTCAATAAGCCAAGCTTTATCATTTGTTTATCCATATTGCTTCTGTTTTTTATTTGTTGAACCTCAATTAAATTGTTAATCTTAACTTGGTTTGGACGTTTTTTGTATTTTCTAGTTCGGGGAACAGACACAGTCTCTATAGTGTGATATCTAGGTGAAAAAGTCTCTATGTGCTGAGAATTAACTGACCTCTGTGACGGGAGGCAGCTAGCAGACGGTCGGTTTAGCCAGTCTGTCTGCTTCCTGACCTGGGCCCCAGTTA
This sequence comes from Carassius carassius, assembly GCF_963082965.1. Lineage (NCBI taxonomy): Eukaryota > Metazoa > Chordata > Actinopteri > Cypriniformes > Cyprinidae > Carassius > Carassius carassius. The sequence goes on along the minus strand of NW_026775102.1, from coordinate 23,706 downwards.
GTCAAGTATAAACACTAAGACTATTTGCCATATTTCTAGAGAGAAGAGTGGCGCCACCCCAGGAGGGATGAAGACCATCTCTTTTCAACAGGTCAGGTCTGCCCCAAAAGCTCGTCCAATTGTCTATGAAACCTATGTTATTCTGTGGGCACCACTTAGACATCCAGCCATTGAGTGATGACAATCTGCTATGCATCTCATCACCACGGTAAGCAGGGAGGGGACCAGAGCATATTACAGTGTCTGACATCGTGCTTGCAAGTTCACACACCTCTTTAATGTTATTTTTAGTGATCTCCGACTGGCGAAGTCGAACATCATTAGCGCCGGCATGAATAACAATCTTACTGTATTTACGTTTAGCATTAGCCAGCACTTTTAAATTTGCCAAGATGTCAGGCGCTCTGGCTCCCGGTAAACATTTGACTATGGTGGCTGGTGTCTCTATATTCACGTTCCGTACAATAGAATCACCAATAACTAGAGCACTTTCATCAGGTTTCTCAGTGGGTGCATCACTGAGTGGGGAGAACCTGTTTAATGTTTTGATCGGAACAGAAGAGCGGTGTTTTGACCCACGACTACGCTGCCTCACCGTCACCCAGTTGCCCTGCTGCTGGGGCTCTGTTTCCGGAACCGAACAATGTACAGGAATCCCTGAGCTAGACGCATCCAAAGCCGTATCTAGAGCCCTAACATTTTTACTATCCTCAATTAAAGTTTGGATGCGTGTCTCTAATTCTGAAATCTTCTCTGTCAGCCTAACTATTTCCCTGCATTTATCACATGTGAATCCCTCATCAGCGACAGAGATAGATAAACTGTACATGTGGCAAGAGGTGCAAGTAACAATGATAGGAGAAGCCATTACTCACCGTGCTTGATGAAATATTCTTACTGCGTTTGTTTGATGAACTTGTGAAAAACTGGAGCGAGAGGTGAGTTTGCTGGCCAATTAAGAACAGGGATACCATGGTCCTTAAACCAGGTACTGGTAGCTTTGGCACTGTGTGCAGGTGCCAAGTCCTGCTGGAAAATGAAATCTGCATCTCCATAAAGTTGGTCAGCAGCAGGAAGCATGAAGTGCTCTAAAACTTCCTGGTATACGGCTGTGTTGACCTTTGACCTCAGAAAACACAGTGGACCAACACCAGCAGATGACATGGACCCCAAACCATCACTGACTGGAAACTTTACACTGGACCTCAAGCAACGTGGATTGTGTGCTTCTCCTCTCTTCCTCCAGACTCTGGGACCCTGATATCCAAAGGAAATGCTAAATTTACTTTCATCAGAGAACATAACTGTGGTCCACTCAGCAGCAGTCCAGTCCTTTCTGAAGCGAGACGCTGTCTGTTGTTCAAGAGTGGCTTGACACAAGGAGTGCGACAGCTGAAACCCATGTCTTGCATACGTCTGTGTGTAGTGGTTCTTGAAGCACTGGCTCCAGCTGCAGTCCACTCTTTGTGAATCTCCCCCACATCTTTCTATGGGTTTAGTTTCACAATCCTCTCCAGGGTGCGGTTATCTCTATTGCTTGTACACTTTTTTCTACCACATCTTTTCCTTCCCTTCGCCTCTCTATTAATGTGCTTGGACACAGAGCTCTGTGAACAGCCAGCTTCTTTTGCAATGACCTTTTGTGTCTTGACCTCCTTGTGCAAGGTGTCAATAGTCATCTTTTGGACAACTGTCGAGTCAGCAGTCTTCCCCATGATTGTGTATCCTACAGAACTAGACTGAGAGACCATTTAAAGGCTTCGCAGGTGTTTTGAGTTAATTAGCTGATGAGAGTGTGGCACCAGGTGTCTTCAATATTGAACCTTTTCACAATATTTGGGATTTTCCTTAGTTGTCAGTTATATTGATCAAACTTAAAATAAATAAACATCTGAAATATATCAGTCTGTTTGTAATGAATGAATATAATATACAAGTTTCACTTTTTAAATGGAATTAGTGAAATAAATCAACTTTTTGATGTACACATGTACATTTCTCTATTATGCCAAAAATCATTAGGATATTAAGATCATGTTCCATGAAGATATTTTGTAAATTTCTTACCGTAAATATATCAAAACTCAATTTTTGATTAGTAATATGCATTGCTAAGAACTTCATTTGAACAACTTTAAAGATGATTTTCTCCATATTTAGATGATTTTGCACCCTCAGATTCCAGATTTTCAAATAGTGTATCTCAGAAGGATATTATCCTTCTCACAAACCACACATCAATGGAAAGATTATTTTTTTCAGCTCTCAGATGATCTAATTTTTATAGGTTTGTGGTCCAGACTCACACATTGCTTGAATGTTTAAATTGACCTGGTTTAAACATGATGATGCAGCACTGGACAGATTTCGTCAAATATCCCGCGCCGGGACATCAGCGGTCCTAGGTCTATCATATACTAAACAACGTCAACAATCTGCAGACTTACATGCAGTGTATTCTAGCCTTCACACATACACACTGAGACACGTTGTACTCACTTGAAGGCCCACGAGTATCTGTAAGCAGCCCTGAAGTCTGTACAGTACCTGATCACATCTGAAACACAGCAGCCGTTCAGTCTCACACAGCACTTTAAAGCTGTGGAAGACCGCAAGAGTCCTGTATATCACAGTCAGGGTCAGTTACATGCTGTGTGTTTCCTCCCATAGAAAACCATTATAAGCCCTTTATATAACTTAATGTTTAAAGTGTTTTTGACAATACCAAGCTCATAAATCATTCAATATGAATGTGTAATTAAATGTGTTGTGTTCTAATTCTGGATTCATCTGCTCTATTAATAATGTGTTCAGTGATGGTCTTTTAAACACAGTCGAGCGCTCTTCAAGTTAAGGGTCTTGTCACACAGAAGATGCAGGAGGCAGAGGAGGTGACCCCTGACCCCTGGCGTCGGGGAAGATGTTCTCCTAGCAGGAAGTGGTCATCACCAGTCTCCGACCGAGACATCGAGCACCAGGGCTTGGTTCAGAATTATTCGATGAATTAAAAGTTAAAAAGAACAACATTTACAAATATACACTACTGTTCAGAAGCTTGAGAAAAAAAATCATTTTTGTTCATCAAGGAATTGTTAAATTGATAGAAACAGTGACAGTAAAGACTGATATTGTTAGAAAACATCTCTAATTTAAGTAAATGCTGTTCTTTTCAACTTTTTATCAATGAACCCCAGAAATATCACAGTTTCCACAGAAATATTGAGCAGCACAACTGTGTTCAACATTGATAATAATCAGAAGTGTTTCTTTAGCAGTAAATCATCATATTATTCTGATTTCTGAAGATCATGTGACACTGAAGACTGGAGGAATGATGCTGAAAATACAGCGGAGCATCACAGAAATAAATTACACTTTAACACAGATTCACACAGAACACAGCTGTTTTACATTAGAATAATATTTCACTATATGAGTGTTATTTTCTGTATTTTTGATCAAATAGATGCAGGCGTGATGAGCAGAAGAGACTTTCATTAGTAATTATCAAGTGTTAATACAGTAAAGACGGTCTACACGACATGACAGGCCTGGGCTTCATTAACTAGGGTACGATCGCTTCATAAAGCCGGCCTAGACCTGCATCAATAGATCAATATACACAAATATAACTCAAACTGAACACTGGTTTGTGCAGTGCGTTCAGAGTCATTTACACAGCCATGTAATTTGATCTATAAAATAAAACGAACCGCAGATCCAGATCTCTCCACAAATGTAAGATCCTCTGTCTCATGCCATTTTAATCTGATTTATGATCAAGAACAGAAAATGACCGTGAATCTGATCTTGTGTTAGATCCTGATTGGCCGGTGCATCATGGACTTTAACTTAATCAACACACTAGCTTTGATTATTGATGGAAAAATAATGTTTGGTTTATTGTTTCAGCAAAAGCTGTACTATAGTGAAATATTATTCTACTGTAAATCATCTGTTTTCTGTGTGAATCTGTGTTAAAGTGTAATGTATTTCTGTGATGCTCCGCTGTATTTTCAGCATCATTCCTCCAGTCTTCAGTGTCACATGATCTTCAGAAATCAGAATAATATGATGATTTACTGCTCAAGAAACATTTCTGATTATTATTATAATATAATATATTTTTTTCAGAATAGAGTTCAGAAGAACAGCATTTATATGAAATAGAAATCTTTTGTAACATTACTGTCTTCATCATCACTTTTGATCAATTTAAAGCACCAGATGACTTCTTCCAGGTAAAATTAATAAAGGTTCATTCAAATAAAGGTTTTCATTTCCATAACTTATTTCCTTAAAAAAAAAAAATATATATATATATATATATATATACACACACACACACACACACACAGACGCCAAGCTTTTGAATGGTATAGTGTATAATACAAAATCCTTTTATTTCAGATAAATGCTGATCTTTGGACCTTTCGATTTCATCCAAGAAACCTGAAAAACATAGGAACGGTTTTCAACATTGCTAATAATCAGAAATGTTTCTTGAGGATCAAATCAGCATATTAGAATGAACAGCTTTTAAAAGACTAACAATATTTCACAATAATACTGCTTCTGCTTCATTTCTGCTCAAATAAATGCAGGCTTGAGCAGAAGAGGCTTCTCTAGAAAGCACTGAAACATTGGTTTATACGGTGCCTGATAAATACCATCCTGTGACTGTATTCACTGCCACTGGAGGAAGATCAGCCAGACCGTGTAGCTACAGTCAAACCAACCCTGCTGACGAACCAAACATCTTAGAACGATCTGAAACCACAGAGGACTGTATCTCGCTGTGTCTCGGCACATTTCAGCTTCAGGAGTGATTCAGAAGAGTAACAGCAGCCAGAGAGAGACGCACAGCCATGACAGAGACATCGTATAACTGTAATCATGAGTCAGAAGCATAGTGACAGTTTTCTAGTACATGTTTTCATAATGACAGCCATTGTTCTGTTGATGAGTTCAGCTGGAAGTGTCTGTGTGGGCCGAGCCCTTCACAGCCGATGTTCAGAGCCGGCGCTTTCTTCCTGCCCCAAACACTGTGTTTCCTGTCTCTCATGTACAGCACAAACCCCCGCAGGTGGACAATACGAACACACACACACACACACACACACACACACACACACACACACACGTACAGGCACACCTTCGAAGGCAGTATTTGTGTGTCGTCATGACAACAGTGTCTCTGTGGCAACGGCGGTGATGTCATAACGGCTGGTCCTGGTGTGGAAAAAACGCTCACTCTAAGAGTAAAATACTGATTAAAACAATAGCGAGGCTTAAAATAATGATAATACGGGTTATGATGAAGTACTACATATAAGTGGTGTAAGCACCGGTCCTCTGGTTCAGCTCTGCTGTCCCCGGCGTGACACCGAGAGAGGTCAGTGCTCTTTAGAGAACGTCTCGGAGCTCTGCGTCCAGGGCTGGCGTCCGGCTGGGCACAGTCTCTGCTGGAGCGAAGCACAGCACAGGGTTTGATCACAGCGCTCGAGCACAGCGAGGGAGTCTGAGGAGACACACTCACGTCTGATCAGAGCAGGACTGTCCGAGGGAGCGCTCGTCCTCGCTCCCACTGCTGCAGACACGCCGCTCCAGGCCTGGCCACACACACACACACACACACACACACACACACAGAGCAGCACAAAACACACGGTCACACACGGCTGCTGCAACACGGCCTAAACACCAGCTACAAGCAACAGCACAGATACATGCAACAGGGGCTTTCTTACCATGCTTCTCTTGATATCTGAACCTTCTTCAATCAAGATGCATTTACTTCACAAGTAACATGAATTAAAATATTAAGCTCCATTTTCAAAAAAAAAAAAAAAAATTATCACAATTTTGTTAGTTTTTGCTTAAAACAAGCGAAGGTATCTGCCAATGGGGTAATAAAAATAATCTTACAAAGGCTAGACAGATATTTTGGCTCGTTTTAATAAAAAATTAAGAAAGATTTATACTTTTTTCTGAAAACAAGACGTGACATCTTAAGTCATTTTACTTGTAAAATAAATGCATCTTGATTCAACAATTTTTAGAAACACTATATTGCCAAAAGTATTGGGACCCCCTTCTAATGAACAGGTTTGACCACTTTACAATACAAATCTTAATGTTTAAGCATATAATGATGTTCTAGGAAATTGTGTGCTTCTAATTTTATAACAACAGTTTGGACCGAATCCTTTTTTATTCGAACAAGATGATGCCTCTGTATATTGAAATGATGGACTGAGTCAGTGTGGAAGAACTCGACTGGCGTGAGCTTGAGCTAAAAACTCAACACCAAGCACCAATGACTTGTACATACACTATATGGACAGACGTATTTGCACCCCTCTTCTTCAGAACAGAAAAAGGCACTTCCAAAACTGTGGCAACAAAAATGGAAACATAATACACGTTTTTACGAATTGTGTTTCCATCTCTGATCCAACAGTTAGTGTACCCATCTTGTACAAGTCACTAATGTTTGGTGATGAGTTGCTGGCTCAATTCTAGCATTCACACTGAACAAAGACTGACTGGTTTGTCCATGTTGCTTTTATTCATCGCTGTTGTATGTATTTGGACGCCAGAATGCGAATCCATCAACAGAAACATACATTAGCCAAACTCTGTTTTATGTGTTGCTCTTTATAACAAAACATATTACAGATGCCTTGTCAGATTTAAGTCGAACTGCAGTGCAAGTGCCTTTTTTTGCAAAAGGGCTCCTTATAGTTTAGAAGCGGAGGCAGATTTTCATCCCCAAGAAAAGTTTAGTTCTAAGTGAATTCAATTATAGAAAGAGGCATTTGTTCAGTAAAACACTGTTTAAGATTTATATCAAGCCACACCAAACTGACGTCAAAAACGAGGTACATACTGAACCATCATGTTTGCATATTGATAAACCCTCATATCAGTTTCACACGTCACAGAAACTACGATATACATTTAGGCTCCATGAAAAATAAAAATGCCTCCCAAATATCCATCTTGGTACTTCTTGACATTTCCACATTAGATGTGAAGTCTTGGTCTCGTACCTTGTGCTTTGGACATCTTAGAGAAAAGTTGTCTTCATTTAGAGAGCAATCTAGATTGAGATCAGAAAAAGAAGGATTTAGTACTAAACGTTTTTTTTTTTTTAAGTGCAGACCAAGGTGGTGTCACGTCTCACCTGCTTCTATGGCACAAAGGTAGTGGTAGCTCAGCGTGCAGCCTTTACTGTAGCAGCCAAGTGTGGAGCCCACCATCTCACAATGAGAGCAGCTCTGAAGAGTGCAAATGTCACAAGCGTTATGGGGAAAATACACAGTTTCCCTATATTTGAAACAAGTGTTTTAACTAGTGCTGTCAATCAATTAAAAAATAATAATAATCGCACTAATCAATTTAGTTTTTCTGAAATTATTCGCAAATATATTGTTATATTGCAATAATTACACATGCAATCCTTAAATTGATTCTGACACTAATTTTCACAAAATACAGCAAGCCAACAAACTGCAGCACTTTCCACTTACTGTATCTCTAGCACCATCTAGTGCCTCCTGAAGGCCATACAGTCTCCCATTGACCAGGTACACACCACTGGTCCAAACGATGCAGCCCTCATGCACCCACAGCTCCTCGGGGTCCAGAGGCACAAGTGGGAGCTGGGCCATTTGGGCCATGGGATCCAGAGAGTCCAGGCTGGGTGGGGGAGGCTGGAAGGGCAGGGATGCTTTGCTGTTGATGGGGACAGTTCGAGGTAAATCCTCACTGGACTTATGTCTGCGTTTGAAGCGTGGATGGGATGTCAGTTTTCTGTGCTGTGGCCTTTGCTGTGTATTTTCGACATGCAACTGCTGCAAAACAATTTCACCATTCAGTTCTTGAGCTTTTGATGTGCCCAGCCCGCTTGTCAGTTCTCCAGCCAGATCCCAGGTGTGAGCCGTTACCTTTGAGGTGGAGCTGCTCATCTTAACATTCTGGAAAGGCATTTCTTCACCCATGCTGGGCGAGACAGTGCCAATGGTGGTGGCTGGAGATGTTGAGTTTGTCGCCTGACTTACTGTGCAATCACTATCTGTAGATGACTTGATATTCTGAGAGTCCTGAAATCTTGTATCCTGGGGAGTAGTTTCTATTGGAACGGATGTCATACTGAAACCTGTTGTAGATGCCCCATGGTTGGACAAGGTTTGTCGGACTTGAGGTTGGTTCTTAGGGAGCTTGGCTGCATACTCAGCTGGGTAAAAAGGACCATAAAGATCCCCGAGATGTTTGTAGTTGGCCCATTTCTGGCAAAGGCAGCATAGGAGGTGACCAGTAAGTCCAGTCTCTGATAACACAGGCCCTGGCAGAACATATTCAGATGTAGGAAGTGTCTTCCCTGACTGCAAGGCAGAATCAACAGGCTCTGAAACCCAGTTTTCTTTTGTTCTTTCATCTTCCTTTTCTTTTCTCACAAGTTGAGATGACAGAGGGAAATTTAATGGGCCATCAGCTGCCAAGTGACCAGCTTTGTCTCCACCTTTTAATTTTTCATCATCTGTGTTAATGATTGTACAGACAGCCCCAATCTCTGCTATCTTTTTTTCCACATGTATGTAAGGAGTAAATAAGTTACTCCTGGCATCTGATAAAATTCCATATGGGCTGATATTTCCCCTGCTGCTTGCCTGGGTGTCCAGCTTCTCCTTGGAAGCCATCCCTCTTCTTCTCCTTCTCTGATCGCCAGGAGTCTCATTGTCCTCTTTCCCCTTTTTCGGTCTATGTCTGACAGGCTTCACATCTAACTCTGGCTGGATTTCCTCGCTCTCTACGTCCACTTTCACCACCTGGGTTTGAGCAGGAGGTGACAAAGATGGACAGGGTTTCTGGTCTGGAGGTGCTGATACTTGGAGCACTTCACTTGCAGTGTCTGGTGCTGGGACAGACTGAGGTTCAGCTGTGGGTGAGGGAAGAGAGTCCACAGGTATGCTTGCTGCTGTATTCTGAATTTGTGCTTGGGCACGTTTCTGCTTATTCACACTGCCCACTGGGCGACCTTTTTTCTTACCTGATGGAAAATAACCTTTTGGGACAGTGTTTTCTGATGTTTTAGGCTCTGAACTGGTTGACCTGGGAGAAGTCATCTGGTGCTGAGCAGCTCTGGACAGAAGGTGGTGCCCAGGGCTCTGACTGTGGCCAGTGGTGGTCCCATAGTAATCCCCACCTGGGTAATCATCAAAGCCCATGCCAGTCTCTTCTAGTTTCTGCTTCAGCAGGTTAGCAGCCGACTGCTCACCTCGTCGGGTTTCCAGCTGTTGATAAGTGTTTGTGAACTGCTGTATGTCAGACAATGCAGAAGAAGATGGAGGAGATCCCTGTACAGGACAAGGTAATGGAGGAGCTGGTGGAAGGGGTCCTAACAAAGTAAAATCATCCTTATCACTTTCACCCAATGCCCTTGAAGATCCAGCAGCACCTAATCCAAAGTCAAAATCTTTTGGCAAACTCCTGAGGGCACTAGTGCTAGAAGCTGTTGCACCTAGTTTGAGGGTCTGAGAATCACAGGAGAACGCATCTTCAACTACTCTGTATGGCATAAGATCATCTAAAGTAGGAGAATCATCAAGGTAAGATAAGCATGACTCCTCTCCTTGAGAAACACTAGAAAAAGATGTACCACCCTCAGGGTCTGGTATGTCAGAGGCGTAATGAGATACTTCTGAAAAATTAGATTCCACGTGACTATTGTGGAAGTCATTTTTTTTCACGCTGGGAGTAATTTTCCGCACAATCGCCTCAAGTTTTAGTCCATGACCCTTCCTGGGGGGCAGAAACTTTGCTTTGGGCTGAGAAGGTGAATTAGCACTGGATATACAATACTGTGTTTTGGGAGATGACAATTTTGTCTGAGTATCAGTACTGCCAGAACCATTGTTGGTTGCAAGTTTCGATTCAGAGTGGGATTGAGATAGTGGGGAGTGATAAGCTGATCCTGGTCGCTGACCTGGAACATCCTGATGCTGCCTCTTAGCTGGAATTGGAGAAATAAAAGATCTAACTCTCCTTCTCATGATTAAAGGGTTGGTTTCAGTCAATGTTCCAGTTTTGGTTGCTCTCTGCCCCTGATGAATCCCTTGGCTAGTCTTACCAGGTTGCTCAGCAGGGCTAACAGCATCAACCGGAGCCAGTGAGTGGAAAGATTTGGCTGTGTCATCCGCACTCTTATCTGAAATGCCATCTTCTCCAGGTTTGGGGACAGCATTTGTGACTGGCCTGGAACCTACATGCTCATGAGGGACTGTAGTGGGTTGTCCAGCCCCCTCTCTTTCAGGATAAGTGTAACACATTTTCATGTCAAAGTGTGAACTGGGATAAGGGTGCTGTCGAGATTGGTGATGCTGACTGGGCAGGATATCACTTGAAGCTTGGGATTTTCCCTTCTGTTCAGAAAGTCTCTGAGGAATGTGCCTATCCATACCTCTTAGCCTTTGTCTGTCAGGAGTCCAGTCGGGTCTCTCGTGAGGAGGTAAACTCTGTGGAAATGCTTGTAACTTGTTAGTAGATGGTGTGGTTTTAGAATAGGCTGATACTGTGTGGAATGGTTGATGAGGTCTAGGATGGGAGATAATTTTTGGTCCATCCACAGTGTCACTGAAACCATATGCTCTGAAACCGTCAACAGCCTGCGAGAATGACTGGTGCCTTGGAGGTGAGGACAAGGGATTTGAGGACATTTGCAAAAGATATGGAAGGTTGCTGGTGGCTTCACTTTTGCCTTTGGCACTGTTGGTCTTTTCTATATCGAAATCAACATCTACAAGGGGATGAAGGGGCTTACTACATTCCTTACTGGGTGGCATGCTACAGTAACCATCTGTGTTTTGTCCTGCAGTTTCAGACTTTGATGAGTCCTCCTTTTTTTGTGCTTTCTTTACTTTTATTTCTTCCTTACCTTCTTGCTCATTTGACCCAGATGAAGAAAATTGCTGCTGAATGACAGAGGGTCCAGAAGTCCCAGAGTGTCCTCTCTCTCTTTCTGGTGTTGTTCGTCGAGAAGGGGACACATCACAGATTACTGAACGGCGTCCTGAGGATGTCTGAGATTGAGTGTGACAGATAGGACCTACACCGCATGCCAATGGCTCAGCTTCCTGTAAAAGCAATTGTTCCACAGCAGAAGAAGAGGTACCATATCTGGGTGGTTTTCTGTGCTGCAAAGAATAGTCAGCCAAGTTAATGTGCTTTGAAGGAACTCCTGTTGTGAGATCTAAACACTGCTCCATGTGGGAGGACTGGCTGGGGGACAGACTGGTTTTGCCTTGCTCTAGAGAGATCCCATGAGTCACATTGGGCTTATGTGCTTCAGAATCCCAAGAGGGATGAGGAGGGCCTAAAACAATATCATTATCTGGTCCCTGATTTTGACTTGAATTTGGTGGTTTCCCAGAGGCCATTTGTCTGAACTTGCCATTAAGTCCACTTATAAGTGTTTGAGAGCCCATTGCATGTGAACTCAAATTTTCATTCATACTATAAGGTAATCTAGTTTGATAACGGTACTGCGATGTATCTTGAGGCTGTTGGTGAACACTAGATGTCTGGTCAGGACGGCCATAGCGTCTATCTAAGTGATGGCCCTGGAGCACTTCTTGCAAAAGACTTGGAAGTGATTGGTGAAATTGAGAACTGCTATCTTGACTTCTTGAGACGATAGCCCTTCCCACTTCCATACCAAAAACACCAATCTCCTTCCTGCCAATAGACCCATAGCTGGCCTCCAGCTGATGATAATTCTGGCATCTGTTTGTGCCCATACTACTCCCTAGTCCTAACTTCCCTTTGCTCTTTGCAGCATTATAATGTACGTCAGGATTACTGTATTTAAATGATCCTGGGTGAGACTGAATAGAGGGCTGAGGGTTTTGGCCAAATTCTTGTTTAGGGGAAATATCATACTGTGACACATATTTTTCCATGCACATCCCCCCTTCTCCATTGTGATGTCTAGTCTCTCTTAAGACATTCACATCACGTTGGTCCCCCCCAGGTTTGCTGTGTTTGTTTGAGTAATGAGAAACACCATAACGTGGAGATCTGGCTCCTGTGTGCTTGCTTGACTCAGTATTCCCTTCAGATCGAGCAGAGACAATAACTCCAACACCTCCAAAATTATGTTGCTCTGAAACATTCTCATTTTTACTCTGACTTTCAAATTCCTTTGCATCAGACTTTGCTTCATCTTTTGTAGGAGGGACTGAACGTTTGTTCTCTGAATTCTCTCTATCACAGGAAGGATCTGCATTTTCAACTTCGCTTTCTTCATCTTTTATCATTTTGATTTTGCATCCCTTCGTTACACTATCATCATCATCATCATGAAGGTATTTTTCTGCCACACAGTTTGGATGTGCTGAGTGAATAGGAGATGGTGGGGCAGGGGGATAAACTGGTTGTTTTGGGCTGGGTTCCGCAGAAGCATGAACTGATGATGGTGGTGAAGAAGAGGAGGGAGTCAGGGTTTCTGGTGTATTTGCTTGAGACAGTTGTTTTGAAGCTGTTGAAAGGACTCCAGTGTTGACCTGGAGATCCAATACTTGTTGCCTCGCTTCCGACGGCATCTGACTCTGTGATGATGGGTAGCTTTGTGGCTCACATTCTACTTGTTGTTCCCCTTTTGCTTCCAGCATCTCAGAACTCTCTTCATTCACTGAGGTCTGACCGCTGGCGCTGGAATTACCAGATTTGTTTTGGTTGCAAAGAAAAGACTGTGATCCTTGCTGCACCTGAAGGTGATGTGCACTGTCTCTGCTTTTCTTTAGGGGCAGCACAGTATCTGGTAGAAGCATGTGCTGCACTGTATTAGGTAGATTCTCCACTTGAGAGGTCAGAGCATTGAGACTATTTAGTCCAGGGTCCTGCAAGAGTTTGTCATGAGGGTACAGGGAGCCATCTTCCCCTGGACCGCCCCGAAGACCTCGTCTCATTCGGTTCTGACTCATGGCAGCATGACCCACCTCTGCACCGTGGTTCAATACAGCTGCTTTAGTGCCTACGCCACTACCACAACTACTGATGCTGCTATTTGAATTGGGAGTGGGGCTCAGCTGAGGTACGGCCTGCAGAAGACGTCCATGGCTTTGGCTGCTGCGAGCATTTGGAACAGAGGGGTTTGATGATGGCTGCAGATGAATAACAACATTGTTTCCTTCAGAACTCCCCATTAGTGGAGACGAAGAGGAGCTGCAGCTCGGAGACTGTACTGCAGATGGACCAGGAGAGGGATTAGATATGGGACTGAAGTTCTGATGAATGCGAGCCTGTTGACTTTGAGAGTGCAAGGGAGATTTGGCGATGTCTTGAGAGGGATGTGAAGGCAGAGCAGGGCTGGAGGACACCGAAGAATGGGGCAGTTTGGTGTGCAAATGTCCTTGGTGCTGCATTTTGATGGAGGGATCATAATCTGCTCCAGTGCTGAGCTGAGAGGTACGCTGGGAATGGGGGGCATGCTTGTGAAGGGAATGAGATTGCGGCGAATATGCAGATGATGTGTAGCTTGGTCCCATATTCTCACAGCTGTTAGAAGCAGATGAACTTGTATGAGTATTTGGATTAGACTGAGTGGGAGAGTTATTCATTTTGGCATCCGTGCTGCTGCTACTCGTGCCGTACCTTAGTGGTGGAGAGTTATATATTCCAGTAGAGTCTGCGGTTGCATTAAGGAGGGCATAGTGTCCAAACTGAGGGGGTATTCTGTTTCCAGAAATCGGGTATGTCCGCTGATGCTGACCTTGGTGCAATCCTTGATATCTCTGTCCATGCTGAAGTTGATGCATCTGAGCACCTGATTGTACTGAAGCAGTATGAGCCAGACTGTATTGCTGGGAAGGAGAAAAGCAACCAGCGCCACTGCTATTACTACTCCCAACTGCAGAGACACTGCTGGAGCCGTAATCCATAGAGTAGGGAGAAATCATTCCAGAAGATGACCCTGAACCAGATAAGTGGTACTGATTAGGTGCATGTCCATCCACGTTTGAGTATCTAAATCCTGCACCATATGCAGCTCCGCCTCTTCTGCTTCTTTCTCGTCCACTCACTGAAAAATAATAATCCACACTGTCCTTACGGTAAGAGTTCCCTCCTCCACTGTGAGTGTTTCCCTGTGTCAGCTCTCCAGCTGCTCTTCTGGATCCATAGCCGTGTACAGGGGGAGCGTGTAGAAGATGCTGTTGGCTCCGCGGGTGCAGGTGCTGACCATGGCTCTGCAGGTTAGGTTGAGCTTGCTGCCTGGTCGCATAGTCCTCTGAGTTTCTGGGAGATATCTGAAGGTCTGTAGGGTGGGGTTGATATGGGGAACCAACAACACTAACTGCCCGGCTAAACCCCGGATGAAGAGGGACTGGACTGTTGGGAAAATTCTGCATTTTTGTGTGTAGAGTTTTTCCAAATGGTGCTATTGGCAGCCCTTCTTATCAAAAGGACCCAAATGGCAAACTGGAATGCTAAGTATTAGAAATCTAAACTCACATCTGTAGCAGCAATATAGCAGGACCCTGCAAATGTCTTGAGATTTAGAAAATCGGGAGATTCAATTTGCTGCTCAAGTTAAAACCTAAAAACAAATGTAAAGATGGGAAATGCAGCAGCTACACATTCATTAAAAGAAACTGTGTCACAAATGCCACTACGTGGTTTGGCACTAGATCCAAAGATCTCTGTGAAAAAATTATGAATGAAGGTTTAGTGTTATCACAAAATGTCTATTAGCAAAGAGGTAAAAATACTCCACCAAAACAGCAACTCAGTTAAGTTTCATTAAGAGAATGTCAATATCTTGATACTGTAGTGTGAAACATCTCCTTGCCATTTGGTAACGGATGTGGAGCCATGCAGTAGATTTATAATAGTTCAGGAACAGGTTTGCAACAGACAAAAAAATAAAAATAAAACAAATACAAAAACTCTCTCCAGTTGGCACATGCATTCACTGACACTGAAAATAGCTTGAGAAAGATCAGTACTTCAAGATCATGATTTTTTTTCATATTTTCTGTGTAACAGGGATTTTGGGCACGTGTTCAAGCCAGGTTTCACAAAGATCTGTGCCAACAATTTTTTTCCAGCTGTATCCAAACATTTGCCTTTTCCCATGTTAGTTATTCAGTCCAAGTTTGTTGTTTTGTTTTGATCGTCCATTCCTTGCCTGTAACTATAAGGTATGTTTCAGTGTTGCTGGTCCTGGCTTCAGGTTTTCTGTGGTCAGTCCATGCCAACCAGTTGAATCCGAACCTCTTAATATTATAGTGTCTTTCTCTCTTTGGAAGCAGGAATCTTGAGATTTTCTGAAAACAGATGGAAAACACAGCTCTTATTAAATGAGAACTTTGCTTTAGTTTTTTTGCATTAGTATACTTTTAACAACCAAATATCATCTCAGGTACACTTAGTCTAAAGGCTATTTGTCTGTAGTCAGCCTACATTCGAACATTAAAATGGCCATCTCATTTTCTGAGATGTTATGGGGATCCTCCAACAAAAAATGAAAATTCTCTCGTCAATTACTCAAAGTCATGCCATCGCAGGTGTCAGCCTATTTGACTGACTTTCTTAAAATGAACACAAATTAAGATTTTTAGAAAATAATCCATTTGTTTGAGTCAATGTATTGCACATGTGTGAGATCTCCACAAAGTGGATGCTTAAAAAAAAAACGAAACCAACACGATGGTTATCAATATCTTCTGAAGTTAAACTACTAAAATCTTTCTGAATCACAAATCAACACTTCTGGCCAAGAGTCATAGGTGAGTATTGGTATTTGTCTCCATCACCCCTATCGTTTTGCTTCAGAAGACACTGATCCATCAACTCTGCTTATATGGATTACCATCATGTTGACTTTGCATGTCTCTGAAGTGTCAACTTCAAGATCTGTTGAACTTGCATTACATGGACTCTATGGATTATTTTCCAAAAAAACTTTGACTGCGTTCATGAAGAAAGGATCTTTATAATGGCAATTACACAGCGATGAATTTGATTATGAATGCAAAGACATTGATGAAATCTGAAAATTCAAAGAAGAATGGACAGAACAGTTAAATCCTTTGTTCCTTCTGCTTAATGCAGCAGCTAGAACCAGGAAGTATGACCATATTAGCCCGGTCCTGTCAACACTGCACTGGCTCCCTATCAAACATCGGTGGTCTTGGGGGGTCTCAAGACACTGCCAAAAAATGCCTTGACCCCCCATTTGACCCCCCACCCTTTTCCTGATTAAAAAATATAAAATATATATATATATATATATCCATGATAAAGATTAAAAAATGTCTCTTTTCAAACTACGCAGAACAATAATAAATAATAATTATTTCGATATTTATTCATACACTGAACGAGAACCGTTTCTGTCAGACGAGTCCGATTGGAGAACCGAGGAGCTGATGATACTGTGCATGTGTGATACAGCGTGAAGCAGACCGACACACAGAGCGTCTGAACCGAACTGATTCTTTTGGTGATTGATTCTGAACTGATTCTGTGCTAGTGTTATGAGCCCAGGTAAACCGAAGGCTTGAATCAAGGGCAATCATCGCCAATGACGCCATTACGTCGAGCGCAAAAGAACCGGTGAACCGGATTTTTTTTTTTTTCAACCGGTTTATTTGATCGAACTGTCCGAAAGAACCGGTTCACATGAGCACCTGCTCCTGCTCCTTTGCCCCTTAAGTGCCCTTTTGTCAAAGCAAAATTTCCTTGCAATTGTTTTGTTATAACATGCCCTTTTGTGAATGCCTGCCCACGCCCAATCATAATATTAGTACAATGTATTAATTATAATTTAGCCGTAAATAAAAAGACCCACATGATTGATGACCTTTCACCTCATCCGAGCGGGACGATTCCTCTCAAGCTGCACGCACATGTTTTAATTGCTAGAGGATATTATTAACACCGTGGCAGCTGGTGAGTGGTGTTTCATTCTCAGCGAAGTGATTTTGATGTGTATTTACTCATTCTTTTACAAGAACGATGTGATGTGAGAACATGCAGATATGTTGTTTATATTGCTGTGTGTAGTCTGTAGTGTAGAGTAACGCTAGCGTGCTGTTTGAGGGAGAAAAGTCTCACAGGCATCGAGGGGTCTGGTCTTTTTATGTTATTTGACTAAACTAGTATTATATTACAGTACTTATTTATTTTTTAACACGTAGAGTGCCTTAAAAATAATCATCAAAACACTGGTAAGGCTTATTCAGATTTTCTCATTCTCTGAATTATCATTATAAAAATAAAAACAATTCAGAAATGAATTAAAATATAAAACATCCAGAGCAGATTGACCAATAACATGCAGGTATTGTACACAATCGACCAATCGTAGGGCTGCGTGTGAGAAGGTGAGATCTAGAGGGAATGATCAAAGCGATGCAAATATGCGCACGTGTTTGTTCTGTCGATTGACTTGAAGCGTCGCTGCGACCAAATCCCAAAAAAAGACAAAAAACAAAGTGCACCCCAATGCTTCAAGTCACACGAACGAACAAACCCGTGAAAGCGATTCGGAAGCATAAGGAGCCGTCTGCTCTGCTCTTTATAGCTCTCATGAATGTTACGCAACGATCAACCTGCATAGTGCAAATAGCCAAAACCTGGATATTTCGGGCAATATTTAAATCCTGGCTGGGACGTGTCCCGTATGACCGGCGCATATGGTCACCCAACTGTAAACTCAATAATATCTCTCTGGAAATAAATGTAAATATATCAATGTCAATAAAAAAATGCATAATATACGTGACATCAAAGTGCAGTGTGAAGGATATGAATAACACATGTAGCCTGTCATTTGTATCAGTTTTTTATGTTTTGTATCAATATTTAAGGTGGACTTCTTGATTAGGTGTAAGAGTAGAAGTGATGGTTAAAATAATAGATTAATGCTGAAATAGTAAATTGAGCCTTGTTCCTAGATGGACAGAGAGTGGAAAGTAATAGATCAGATGAGGAAGAAAAAGAGGGACATGTAGAGGCACAAGTGACAGAAAGAGAGCAGGTAACAGCAAGCCAGGAGACAGAGGCTGGTGAGAAAGAGGAACATGTAGAGGCACGAGCGTTTCCTATAGTTTTTACTATAACAGCTGTTCTTAATTATTCTGTAGAACAGAGAAGAAAAAGCCATCAGGTTGGGACAATTTAAGACATTTCAGTTTCTAATCCCAGAGCTATTATTATTATTTTAAACTTAAAATTGTCTTCTCTATTGTTTCTTTTTCAAAACTGCATCAAAGCATTTGCTGCTGTATCAACACATAATCATCCATATCTATACGTGAATCAGCAAGGAATGCATCACAATATATTGCTGTACTGATATTTAGACCAGCGCCATTTAAAGCCTTGTTCCATGTGCCCCTTTTATACTTCGAGCACCTGCCCCTCCAAAGGTGTCTGCACGGCCCTGTTCAGAGGGAGTCAGCCACGGTAAAAAAGTTAAGTCAGTTGTGGATTGATGCGTATTGGAGACGAGAACCGTTTCAAGCGATTCAGTTCGATTTGGTGAACTGGTTCAAGAAGATCTGGTTACATCGAATGATTCGTTCGTGAACCGGATATCACAAACTGCTTTGTTTTGAACTCTCTCACAACAGACACGGAAGAGAAGACAATGCTGAATAAAGTCGTAGTTTTTGCTATTTTTGGACCAAAATGTATTTTCGATGCTTCAAAATATTCTAACTGACCCTCTGATGTCACATGGACTACTTTGATGATGTTTTTCTTCCCTTTCTGGACATGGACAGTAGACCGTACACACAGCTTCAATGGAGGGACTGAGAGCTCTCGGACTAAATCTAAAATATCTTAAACTGTGTTCTGAAGATAAACGGAGGTCTTACGGGTTTGGAACGACATGAGGGTGAGTTATTAAGGACATAATTATCATATTTGGGTGAACCAACCCTTTAAAGTTTGAGCATACTGTTTGCAAACTGTAATTGATTAATTAATTAAAAACAAAGTAATTGATATGTTGTGTTGTTTTTGTTGTTTAGTAGCAGTAATATGCAGTTATTAGCCGTGTCCACTGTATTTTTTGTTGGTTTTCATGAGACCCCCCTTGAAATGACCAGGACCCCCCATTGCCCCCCAAATCAAAATTGTCTGGAGCCGCCACTGATGCCATGTCGTGCCATAGCATCAATTATCATCTAACAACAGACAAGTGTTCAATCAGCTGTCTGAAAGAATGACTCACATACCCCCCCCCCCCAAACCATTTAAAATATCACTATTAAACATTCTGATTCTGAAATATCACATAATTAATACTGCGTTTGTAGAAGCTTGTTGATGGAGATATTGGTCCAGATTATTAACAATTCTTTGTACATGTATACATTTAGTTCCTACTTTAAATGAACCCATCTACAAGATAGATTTAAATGCTGATAAAGTCAAGAAAAGATGAGACATAAACACAAGACAGTTCGATTTAAATGTTAAAATATAAATAATAATAATAGTAAATTATTCCATGGCACCTAAAAAGATAAGTATTGTTTTCTTATAGGAGCCAACCTTCCTGGATCTTTTGTTCTCGAGGCCTGACACGTGTAGCTCAGTTACTGCGAGAAACACAACACAAATCTCTAAACCTGCGCAAAATAAAACAACAATTAATGCAAAAACATTAGCAAAGGGCCCTGGGTTATTGTTACAATTATCATAAGTTATTAGTTTTAATATGTTTCATGAACTCAATTAATTAGACATGTTTTTAATGACTAAAGATACAGAAACTGGATTATTCCACTGTTATTGCACTACGCACCGAGTCTTTCCTTCACTGCATTGAAGGAAACACGACTGAAGCGTGATGTCTGTTAAACGGCAGTTCTGTGGTGTTTCTCGAGGCTTGATTGTGTTTATAGGGTGCAGTCGAACGTGTGTTCATGCTTCGATTATTAAAAATGCGTTATTTTCCACATAATTTACCTTTATTCCACAACGAGACATACACTCAGAATTATGTTAGTAGTAGCGTCTAGATGATCATTCTCATGAACACAGTCGGTTATGGATAAACACGTGTAGATGAATATTTCACTAATGTTAATCAAACAACAAAAATAACCTCAAATTCATTCATTCACTGAACACCATGCAGCGTTACTTTACATTTAATTATTACATTTCTGTCCCTAAATACTACGGTTTATTTTATCTTTTACCCCCTTTTTCTTTCTTTTTAATTTCACTGACTGTTCACTTGCCTTTAATCATGTCTGCAATTTATGGAAAGCAAAGTCACAATGTCACAGTATTGTATCGCATACTGAATGTCTCATTCTTTAACAAGGTGTCCCGCATGGCTTTTGTTTTCAAGATCCCAGTAAACAGTGGATGTAGTGCTTTTCTGTTTGTTGAGGAAGGTTTTATAAACAAGGCCCAGCTGGACGCTGGATCTGGACATGGTTTCTTATGAATATGATAAAACTAAAGACTTTTGGAGATGTGAAGGATGAAACTGAGTGTGTGTGTGTGTTATGCCCCTAAAGACATCCATGTGACATAAATATGACAGACATGCATCACGGAAACGTCTACAAGATATTTTTTAGGGTGTCTGCTCACCTGTAATACGTCTACTAGCCTTTATGTGAAACTGACAGCTCTACGGTGTGTGTGATTAATTAGCCGAGTGTTTAATGAGGGTCCCAGGCTCTTTAATGGGATCATTAGTCATGTAGACAGGTGTCTATTGTGTCTCGTGTAATAGCAGTGAGTTTACTACCGAGGTGTTCACCAGTCAAACTAGTCCTGTAACTGATCCACTAACTAAACAAGTGTGTGTGTGTGTGTGTGTGTGTGTGTGAAGATGATGCTCTTCACAGTGTAATCAGGCTTCTGTCATTACCTGAGAAACACTGAAACAATAACAAACAACATGATGATGACGATGATGATAACAGCGAGACTATCACTCTGTGTGTGTGTGTGTGTGTGTGTGTGTGTGTGTGTGTGTGTGTGTGTGTGTGTGTGTTCATGAGGCGAAATCACAATCTGTTGTAATGATGGAGCACCGACATAATATAGACTCGGAACCATCTAGAAATCAAACCTCCTCCATCATAGCAGCACATTAGCATTAGCTCTTTAGCACGGCTCGGATCCACACAGAAACGCTAGATTTATAACAAACTCGTCACACA
>NW_026775101.1:0-2000 GCF_963082965.1 Carassius carassius | reverse complement strand
CCTTCAGTCACCTGCTGGAACTGTGTCTATCTGAGTGGCTCTGTGTTCCAGAACTGAGCTTTAATTGTCAGCGGTCCTCTAGTTCCTGCATCGGACGTCCTTTAAACAGATCAGCAAAATGACTTTAGAGCTGCTGGATTTGTTTTTAAAGCTACAGAACCATCTGCAGAGTTTATCACGGGTATCGTTTTATACTAAAACATGGTAGGACCTTCGATGTTATAATTCAAACATTATATGTGTGTATACATATATTAAAAGTATATACAATATACATATATATAGATTAGATTAGATTAGATTAGATTCAACTTTATTGTCACTGCACATGTAAGGTACAAGGCAACGAAATGCAGTTAGCATCTAACCAGAAGTGGAATAAGCAGTAAGTACAGAATTATGTGTGTGTGTGTGTGTGTGTGTGTGTGTGTGTGTGTGTGTGTGTGTGTGTGTGTGTGTTTGTGTTTTTTTATTTACAAGTATTTACAATTGACAAGTTTCCAGCAATTTATTTAGAAATAATGTGCACAAAGTAATGGGACTTTTAAATGAAAATATTAATGTATTAAAATCATATATAGAGAGAGCGAGAGAGAGAGAGAGAGAAATACCATGCACAAGAATATAAATAAATGTAAATGTAAAAAAAAATGTAAAAAATTTAAATTGTGTGTGTGCGTTTTTGTGTGTGTGTGAGAGAGAGAGAGAGAGAGAGAGAGAGAGAGATAATTTTTATGTTTTAAACAGTTTTTAGAAGAAAAATTCACAAAAGGGTGACACTTTTAATAGAAAATACACACACACACACACACATAAAATTTAATATATTTTCTATATAAAAATAATTGTCCCAAGAATACCTCCCCCAACACTTGAATACATTTTCTATTTAATATAATTTTTTTTATTGTTATTTGTTATTGTTGCATGTTATTTCTTTCTCTCTGTCTCTCTCAATTTTTCAATTCAATTCAAATGAGCTTTATTAGCATGACTGTGAAACACAATGTTGCCAAAGCATCAACATATTAAATATAAATAATAAAACAAACAAACAAAACATATATGTACAGATCATGTCATAAATAAACACAATTTACCCTAATAAATGAATAAATCCAGTCGGTCTCTCTAGAGAATTAGCTGACTCTGGCGTTGTGAATAGCTAACACATATTTAGCCGCTAGTGCAGCTGTACTATCATCTTCTCCCAGTAAGAAGAACCTTTTGTCAGTGTCGCTCAGTTCAGAGAATGATGGAATTAAGATTTCAAACCTGGGCAGAAAGGTTTCTCTTATACTGGTGTATTTAGAGCAGAAGAGCAGAAAGTGTTCCTCATCCTCGATGTGCTGTAGGTCACAGTGTCTACAGATCCTCTGCTCTCTCTCTGTCTTCCTCTCTCTATCTCTAGATCATGCTCACTTCATCTGTATTTGGAGAGGATTTGTCTTTCTTTAAAATGTTTAATAAATAGATAACTGGCCAATTTAGTGGTTCTATTGAGGGCAGAGTAACATTGCAGTTTATTCTGGAGGGCAAAATGTGCTTTTAGTGCTTCATCATGAGTGACTTTTAGATGTTTGTGGATATCATTGATAAAAGGTTTGGGGTTGATGGACGAGTTGAAGAGCGAGTGAGTTCAGAGGATGAGGTTCTGCTGAGCTTTCATTGGCGAGGAGGGCTTTATATTGCACTGACTCTGGGTCAGACTGATGGAGGTGATGCCAGAACTGAACACATCTCTTCTGGATCTCCATGTTCAGCGGGTACAGGCCCAGCTCAGCCCTGCAGGCCGCAGTGGACGTGTTTCTGTCAACCCCCAGAATATTTTTGCCAATTTCCAATTGTAATTTTTCTACTGTTGTTTTATCCCAATTTTTTAAATTTAGTACTGGTCCCCAAATTTCACATCCATATAAAGAATTGGTTTTATTATTGAATTATATAATTTTATCCAGGTTTTAATGGGTAATTTTAAGTGTCCACATCGTGACTTTTTA
>NW_026775100.1:80000-85000 GCF_963082965.1 Carassius carassius | reverse complement strand
TACAGACCGGTATCCCTTCTTCCATTCATTGCAAAGACACTTGAGCAAGCTGTGTTCAACCAGCTTTCTATGTTCCTTGTACAGAACAACCTCCTGGACAGCAACCAATCTGGCTTCAAAAGTGGCCACTCAACTGAGACTGCTCTGCTCTCGGTTACTGAAGCCCTGCGACTAGCAAGAGCAGCTTCAAAATCCTCGGTACTCATCTTACTGGACCTTTCTGCTGCTTTTGACACTGTTAATCACCAGATTCTCCTGTCCACCCTCAGAAAGATGGGCATCTTTGGAACAGCACTCCTGTGGGTTAAGTCCTGCCTCTCTGACAGATCCTTCAGTGTGTCTTGGAGGGGTGATATTTCAAAGTTACAACACCTTGCTACTGGGGTTCCTCAAGGCTCAGTACTTGGATCACTTCTCTTCTCCATCTACATGACGTCATTAGGATCTGTCATTCAGAAGCATGGCTTTTCTTATCACTGCTACGCTGATGACACCCAACTCTACCTCTCATTCCAGCCAGACGACCCGACGGTAGCTGCTCGCATTTCAGCCTGTCTGAGTGACATCTCTAGCTGGATGAATGACCATCACCTTCAGCTTAACCTTACGAAGACAGAACTCCTGGTGATTCCAGCTAACCCATTGCTTCATCACAACTTCTCTATACAGCTGGGCTCATCAACCATTACTCCTTCGAGGACAGCCAGAAACCTAGGAGTTGTGATGGATCATCAGTTAAGCTTCACAGACCACATTGCTACAACGACCCGGTCCTGCAGGTTTGCCTTATACAACATTAGGAAGATTAGACCCTTCCTGTCAGAGCAAGCCACCCAAGCTCTTGTTCTCTCCAGACTGGACTATTGTAATGCTCTCCTGGCGGGCCTTCCTGCATGTACTATCAAGCCTCTGCAATTGATCCAGAATGCAGCAGCGAGGGTTGTCTTCAATGAGCCAAAAAAAGCTCACGTTACTCCTCTCCTCATCAGGTTACACTGGCTACCAGTAGCCGCTCGCATCAAATTCAAGGTACTGATGCTAGCCTACAAGACGACCACTGGCACGGCACCAACTTACCTAAACTCACCGGTTAAATCTTATGTGTCCTCCAGAAGTTTGCGCTCTGCAAGTGAACGACGCCTTGTGGTACCATCCCAAAGAAGTTCAAAATCACTCTCACGGACCTTTTCCTGGACTGTGCCCAGCTGGTGGAATGACCTCCCAATCTCAATTCGTACAGCTGAGTCTTTACTCATTTTCAAGAAACATCTAAAGACTCATCTTTTTCGCCAGCACTTAACCAACTAATACTAGCACTTTTCTTGTCTTTTCATTTAAAAAAAAGAAAGAAAAAGAAACCTGCCTATGTGTTCTGTACTAGACTAACTGAGACTTGTCATGGCACTTGTATACTGTTGTTGTTCTCTTGTTGACCTGACTGCTTCTATTGTTCTCATTTGTAAGTCGCTTTGGATAAAAGTGTCTGCTAAATGATTAAATGTTATCTTAGATAAATAATAACCATCATTAAAGTGTCCATCTCATGGCTAAGCTCTACTGGACATCATTAATGAGAGTTTGCTGTTCTGTATGAAGCAGGAATTTGTTACCACACAAACTCTTTCTCTTTAAAGTTTCTTTTTTTTCTGACCGGAATGAAACGAGGATGTGAGTGTAATGCACTGTACTGTTGTTTAACATTACTCAGCTGTCAATGAATGCATTCCGGTCTCAGATTCTTATCCTTACTTCAGTTTATATGAACCCTAACCTGATTCACATATTCATTAACCTGAGCATGTGTTCAGTGTGTCAGTCGCTGTGTTTGTTCAGATAACCCTAGCCCAGGAGAGACTGTCAATATGTGTTAACTCGTGTGTTTCAGGAAGGGCTCAACACTGTCAGCGGCCGCTCTAGCTGGAGTTCCTCGCCTGCCGCCGGGACGCAAACCCCCGGGACCCCCGCCGGGGCCACCTCCACCACAGGTCCTGCAGCTGTACGCTAACACCCGGCGCACAGGTACACTGACACCCGCCGCACAGTTACGCTAACACCCGGCGCACAGGTTCACTGACACCAGCCGCACAGTTACGCTAACACCCGGCGCACAGGTACACTGACACCAGCCGCACAGTTACGCTAACACCCGGCGCACAGGTTCACTGACACCCGCCGCACGGTTACGCTAACACCCGGCGCACAGGTACACTGACACCAGCCGCACGGTTACGCTAACACCCGGCGCACAGGTACACTGACACCCGCCGCACAGTTACGCTAACACCCGGCGCACAGGTTCACTGACACCCGCTGCACGGTTACGCTAACACCCGGCGCACAGGTACACTGACACCCGCCGCACAGTTACGCTAACACCCGGCGCACAGGTTCACTGACACCCGCCGCACAGTTACGCTAACACCCGGCGCACAGGTACACTGACACCCGCCGCACGGTTACGCTAACATCCGGTGCACGGGTACGGCTGACACCCGCTGCACGGTTACGCTAACACCCGGCCGCACGGTTACGCTAACACCCGGCGCACAGGTACACTGACACCCGCCGCACGGTTACGCTAACATCCGGTGCACGGGTACGGCTGACACCCGCTGCACGGTTACGCTAACACCCGGCGCACAGGTTCACTGACACCCGCCGCACGGTTACGCTTACACCCGGTGCAAGGGTACGGCTGACACCCGCTGCACGGTTACGCTAACACCCGCTGCACAGGTACACTGACACCCGGTGCGCGGGTACGGCTGACACGCGGCGCGCCGTTACCGCTGACACCGATCTTGTTTTTTGAAAATGTTTTACATTGTTTCAAAAATAACATCCTGCTGTTTGTTTCGTGTCAGAGGGCGGCGGTTCAGACTCTGAGATGATGGACACCGGAGGGAGAGACAGCGACAGCGAGGCAGATGATGACAGTGACTCACAGGATGACAGCGACGCAGAGAGAGATGATGCTGATGCTGACTCCAGGATGACATCAGATCGCCATGATGACAGGGACGAGGATAAACACACAGGTGTGTCGTCAGTAGGGATAAGCCGGTATCATTTTCCTGTTGCGATTAATTGGTCATGTTTTTATCACAGTATTTGGTATTATCATGGGATTGAAATTTAGTTTCAAAAAGGGGTCATAATACAGTATAACAGGTTAAATAACATTTTTATAACAAAAATAACTGAACATTTACATACAATAAAGCAATACAGAAAAATATATAAAGTTAACGGTTTCACACAGATTTAAGTGCAAAAGAACTATAAAGACCCATAGGCATCACTTTACAATAAGACCTCATTAGTTAACCATTAACATTCACAATGAGCAATAGCTACATTTGTTACGGAGTTGTATTTTGTTTTAACAAAGATTAATAAGTCTTTTACTAGTCTCATATAAGCCCATGTAGCTCATTAAGTAACAGTTCCAACTTTTGATTTTAACAACACGTTATTAAATATTGGAATACCTAAGATTAATGAATGTTCAGAAGAATTTGTCGTTAGCAGTTTAACTAATGAATTAACTAATGAAGCCCTAATGGAAAGTGTTAATTAACAATAAAAAAATCTAATCTAGAGCAGTCCAGTTTAAAATCGATAAATAAAAGTTTGAAAATAAATAGCCTATTAAGTCTAACTATTTAAGTATTCGGTTGTGATGAACACCATTGCAAATCCACAAATCTGAATGGCTATTTAAATATGTTTTAGAAAGTAATGCAGCTGCTTTATTTGTGGGGATTCCAGAGTAAGGGCTGCAGTTTAGCGCCATCTGCTGTCAGAGAGTGAATGTGCTTTCATTCAGCGAGTCTCTCAAGTGTTCCTCATGTGCTTCTCATGCGTGCTCGTTTATGTCAGAGTGCACACATGCTCTCTCAAGCAGCATACAGCAGTGTTATGCATTTTGACCAGCTGATGGGAATAGAATTCTTCAAATGCATTCCAAATTCTGAATAATTTGTAATACATAATTATTCACGTTATTTAGAAGTGCCCACGATAACAATATCGTGCATATTAATTACCGTGATATTACCGAATACCGGAACATGTCTAGTCGTCAGATTAACATTGAGCAGAAGTGCTAGTATTTAGACTACAGTGACTTTCCACACTCTTACATTTGTGCACCATGTGAGCTGCATAATGTTATTGCAGGATTCCATTCGCAAACAATTGTTTTTTTCACGTTTTGTTTAGATCAAAACAAAATCCATTCAAACAAACAGGGAAGGGGGAGCAACAGACACATTATCAGAAATTCACACACAAAAAAAAGGAATTTAAAATGAAATGGTCATTCCTTCATATAGTGCAAAATGTCAGAAGAAAAACATTACCGTGCATCAGTGGTACTAGGTTTAGCCTTGTAAATCTGTGCTGTTGTACATTCACATGTTTCTATCTTAAGGAGGCTTTGAAGCCAAGAGGTTTTTGCAAATGTGCGGAGAGGTTTTTTCACATCTTCTGAAGGAAATGCTTCAGCAGTTTGGAGGTCAGGTGACGCAGCTGTAGGAATAAAGTTTTGTTTTCTTCACTTAGGTCGCAGCGTGCGATTCGCTGACATGCCGCCACTCAAAGAGAAGAGGAAGAGGAGGGTGAAGACGACGAAGAGCATCACACCACTGCAGGCTATGATGCTCCGGATGGCAGGTGTGCGATCTCATCATCGTCACCCTTAACACTTTAAACAATAGAGCTTTAGATGCTGGCTTATGTGTGTGTTCGTGCAGGTCAGTCTATCCCAGAGGATGAGGAGGAGGAAGAGGACGAAGAGGAGTACACAGACTCTGAGGAGTCGGATGCTGAGGATCAGGTCTCCACTGAAGCCACTCAGTCATTGGTCAATCCCAGACTTCCTGTTCCATCTGCACCAATGGCAGCGCAGCAGCAGCCTCCTCCACACATGCAGGCTCCACCAATCACAGGGCCTCCTCCTTTAGGACCGCCTCCTGCTCCTCCAATGAGGCCGCCAG
>NW_026775100.1:55000-72500 GCF_963082965.1 Carassius carassius | reverse complement strand
ACGCAGAGTACCGGCCGAAAGACCCTAGTTCCTGGGTAAAGTTCCTGCGGTGGAAACACGCTGAGTATCGGCCCAAAAACTCTATTTCCTGGCTAAAGTTCCTGCGGTGGAAACACGCCGAGTACCGGCCCAAAGTCCCTAGTTCCTGGATAAAGTTCCTGCGGTGGAAACACGCCGAGTACTAGCCCAAAGACTCTATTTCCTTGGTAAATTTCCTGCGGTGGAAACACGCCGAGTACCGGCCCAAAGACTCTAGTTCCTGGGTAAAGTTCCTGCGGTGGAAACACGCCGAGTACCGTCCCGAAGACCCTAGTTCCTGGATAAAGTTCCTGCAATGGAAACACGCCGAGTACCGGCCCAAAGACTCTAGTTCCTGGGTAAAGTTCCTGCGGTGGAAACACGCCAAGTACCGGCCCAAAGACTCTAGTTCCTGGGTAAAGTTCCTGCGGTGGAAACACGCCAAGTACCGGCCCAAAGACCCTAGTTCCTGGGTAAAGTTCCTGCGGTGGAAACACGCCGAGTACCGGCCCAAAGTCCCTAGTTCCTGGGTAAAGTTCCTGCGGTGGAAACACGCCGAATACCGGCCCAAAGTCCCTAGTTCCTGGGTAAAGTTCCTGCGGTGGAAACACGCCGAGTACCGGCCCAAAGACTCTAGTTCCTGGGTAAAGTTCCTGCGGTGGAAACACGCCAAGTACCGGCCCAAAGACCCTAGTTCCTGGGTAAAGTTCCTGCGGTGGAAACACGCCGAGTACCGGCCCAAAGTCCCTAGTTCCTGGGTAAAGTTCCTGCGGTGGAAACACGCCGAGTACCGGCCCAAAGACTCTAGTTCCTGGGTAAAGTTCCTGCGGTGGAAACACGCCAAGTACCGGCCCAAAGACTCTAGTTCCTGGGTAAAGTTCCTGCGGTGGAAACACGCCAAGTACCGGCCCAAAGACCCTAGTTCCTGGGTAAAGTTCCTGCGGTGGAAACACGCCGAGTACCGGCCCAAAGTCCCTAGTTCCTGGGTAAAGTTCCTGCGGTGGAAACACGCCGAATACCGGCCCAAAGTCCCTAGTTCCTGGGTAAAGTTCCTGCGGTGGAAACACGCTGAGATTCATTTTCAGCAGGCAACTATTTTTACAGCTACATTATTGTTCCGGCCACAATTAATCACAACAATGTATATACAATTACAAATGATTTTAATACAAATTACAAATGATTTACAGATACAGATGATTTAAAAATACAAGCATTTTTGACAATGGTTTCTGTCCAGTGTGCTTGTTTTATCACATTCAACCTCTGCTGTCATAAGTTTGTTTGTCTGGCAGTGGCAGCAGATATGTGATCTTATTTCTAATTTGTATTATGTCAGCACCCAATATCACAAGACGATATTTTAAGCTCCTTACGGAACTGAATCTGTGCTGGTTTGATTGGGATCCCTCCAGTTTTTCCATTGTTTTGCTGCCTCCAGCTAGTGCTGTGTACGGCTGACCCTAGTGACCTGTGGTTGGTCTGGCTGTGCGTCACTCAGAAAACTACTTGCCAATCAGAAGAGAGGCTCATGAATATTAATTAGACAGGCAGAAATCGACCTGTTCTTAGACTTCCTGAGAAGGGAGCTGTAAAAATATGAGGTGGTACTTATACCGCAAATATATACTCTTAAGGACATTTATATCTAAAATAAAATCCAGAAAGGTGGATAATATGTGACCTTTAATAAAAACTATAAATGTGAAATTTAAACTGCCAGTCGGTGGCAGTAAGTCACTGTTAATAAGTGAGTCATTGCTATTGAACCGAATCATTTAAATGGTTGTTTCATTCAGGAGCAAGACACTGTCACAATGCTGAGAGACTCAATACAGCACTGTGGTTGTGTTTGGAATTATATTTGTTGAAATAGAGCAAAAACAGGAAATATGGTGTCTAAAACACAAGTCTCTGAATTAACTTATTGTTTATTGAACTTGTAAAAAATCAATTTCACATTTGTAATCATGCTGATTTTTTGGCTTTTCTTGTGATATTAATAACATGAAATGATGTGTATATATACATTGTCTGCCCCATATTTTTAATCCTTTGATCATTTAAAATGCATTTTAATAGACTGAATCATGCAGTAATTCACTCAATAACACTCTTGGGATATGTTCACACATGGCATCTTTTTTGAAGCTGCCAGCATCTGTTGTACATTATAATCCTATGAATAAACCATGTTTCCAAAAATGTCCTGAGCGCTTTTTTAAAAGCCACCGCCAACTTTTTTTTTCTGCGGCTTAGAGTGCCTTTTCAAGATGGAAAAAGTCAAACTTTTCTTAAAAAAAAAAATGCCCTACGTCAAGTGCCTTTTTGACAGCTGACCAATCACAAGTAGTTTCAACAAAAACCGAAAGAAAAATAGAGAAGATAGCGGGGAGATAGATCGTACTAGTTTCCGATCACAAGGAGCAAAACTCTCAACTAACTCTTAACACTGTTTGTGTGTTTTGTGTTGATTTGCAGGAATGCCCCCGCCCCCTCCGCCCCGCATGGCTCCGCCCCTCTCTATGTTCCCGCCTCCGCTCAATCCCAACGTGCTCAGCGCTCCGCCCAGCATCCGGCAGAAGTCGCCCGCGGCGACGGGCTCCTCCAGTGACTCCACCACCCTGGCCCCGCCTGCCCGAGGCTCCGCCCACCAGATGCCGCCGCCCCCCGGCACCACAGCCACCATCGAGAAGCGGGCCACGGTCTCGGGCCCCGGGGCATCCTCGGCCCCACCAGGTGGAGCCACCATCTCAGCCAAGCCTCAGATCATCAACCCCAAGACGGAGGTGACGCGCTTCGTGCCCACAGCGCTCCGTGTGCGCAGAGACCGGGCCCCGGGCCGCAGAGACGAAGAGCCGCCCAAACCAGCAGCTGCGGCCAGACCCCTGCAGCCTCCCGGCGCTGCGCCGCCTGGCATCAAGACCAAGGACCAGATGTACGAAGCCTTCATGCGAGAGATGGAGGGGCTGCTGTGAACTCCTGCACATCCACCAGATTGTGTTTTATCTTTAGATGTGAATAAACGCCAGATGTCAAACTCTGCTGCTCTTCAGTCTGTTAGTCTGTCTTTACAGCCAACGCTTCACAGATCTTACATATACATTACATTTATTCATTTAGCAGACGCTTTTATCCAAAGTGACTTACAAATGAGGACAGTGGAAGCAATCAAAAACAACAAAAAGAGCAATGAGATAAAAGTGCTATAACAAGTCTCAGTTAGTGTAACACAGTACACCTAGCAAGGGCTTTTAAATAATATAATAAATAAAAATAAAAACATAGAATAGAAAAAGAATAGAGCAAGCTAGTGTTAGAGGTCTTTATACACACACACACACACACACACACACAACTGCATAATAAATGAAAAGAAAATAGAATACTAAAAGATTAGAAAGGTAGTTAGAATTTTTTTAATAATATAATTAGAATAATTAGATCTTCAGAAGTAACCCATCACACTGTGGTGGAATCATGCATTTGAGATACTTTATATACAACCAAAATACATAATTTTTCAATCATCAAACCAAGGGGCCATATGATGATGTTAAAAACAACCTTATTTGTAACCCTGGTCCACAAAACCAGTCATAGGGGGATTTCTTTTTTTTTTTTTTTATACATCATCTGAAAGCTGAATAAATAAGCTTTCCATTGATGTATGGTTTATTAGGAAAATATTTGGCCCCACATTGTGACGTAGAGATGTGGGGCGTGTTAGAAGAGCCGTTTTAGGGGGATGTGGTTGACTGTTAACTTTTATAAAGAATATCTCTTTGGGTTTGAGACTTAAATCTTCACAGGGCTGTAGTCTGGACTCGTTGGTGTTAGCACTCGGACTTGGTCATTAGACTCAATGTTCGTGTTGGTCTCGATCAAGTCCAGCAATATACTTTTTTCTCCTTCAAAACAAAACCACCTGTGCATGTCGCACCTGAAACGCTAGGTGTGCTGTTTTCTCCGAAGCACTCTGTATCCTGCGCCCAGAGCTGTCTGTTGTTGCTGAGAAACCATGACCTGCTCTCCATCAAGTCAAGTCACCTTTATTTATATAGCGCTTTAAAGAAAATACATTGCGTCAAAGCAACTGAACAACATTCATTAGGAAAACAGTGTCAATAATGCAAAAATGATAGTTAAAGGCAGTTCATCATTGAATTCAGTGATGTCATCTCTGTTCAGTTTAAATAGTGTCTGTGCATTTATTTGCAATCAAGTCAACGATATCGCTGTAGATGAAGTGACCCCAACTAAGCAAGCCAGAGGCGACAGCGGCAAGGAACCGAAACTCCATCGGTGACAGAATGGAGAAAAAAACCTTGGGAGAAACCAGGCTCAGTTGGGGGCCAGTTCTCCTCTGACCAGACGAAACCAGTAGTTCAATTCCAGACTGCAGCAAAGTCAGATTGTGCAGAAGAATCATCTGTTTCCTGTGGTCTTGTCCTGGTGCTCCTCTGAGACAAGGTCTTTACAGGGGATCTGTATCTGGGGCTCTAGTTGTCCTGGTCTCCGCTGTCTTTCAGGGATGTAGAGGTCCTTTCTAGGTGCTGATCCAGCATCTGGTCTGGATACGTACTGGATCCGGGTGACTGCAGTGACCCTCTGATCTGGACACAGACTGGATCTGGTGGCCACGGTGACCTCGGAACAAGAGAGAAACAGACAAATATTAGCGTAGATGCCATTCTTCTAATGATGTAGCAAGTACATAGGGTGTTATGGGAAGTTTGTTTACTAAGCTGACTGCTCCTCCTGACTGCGGGTGTCGCTGTTGGACAGTTTTTTCTCTACTTCCTGTTGGCCTTCTGTTGCTAATTGTAGCTCCGTGTAGCTGTTTTTATTCTATTTTTCTCTAGAATCTTTATCTTACTATCACTCTCTGTTTTTTAAAGTGATATAATATAACTTAATTCACACCATATTTCTGATATTATCGATCGATCTTATCAGATTAACTTTGTTCACTTTTTTTTTATATCCGTGAGTGCAGTACACCTGCAAAGCGTTAGCACTCGTTAGCTTGTCATTAGCGTTTTCATTCGAACCTATCGCTGTTTTCTTTGCTCCTCTCCTCTCCCTCGCTCCAGTTTTTCACAAGTTCATCAAACAACCGCAGTAAGAATTTTCATCAAGCACGGTGAGTAATGGCTTCTCCCGTCATTGTTTCTTGCACCTCTTGCCACATGTACAGTTTATCTATCTCTGTCGCTGATGAGGGATTCACATGTGATAAATGCAGGGAAATAGTTAGGCTGACAGAGAAGATTTCAGAATTAGAGACACGCATCCAAACTTTAATTGAGGACAGTAAGAATGTTAGGGCTCTAGATACGGCTTTGGATGCGTCTAGCTCAGGGATTCCTGTACATTGTTCGGTTCCGGAAACAGAGCCCCTGCAGCAGGGCAACTGGGTGACGGTGAGGCAGCGTAGTCGTGGGTCAAAACACCGCTCTTCTGTTCCGATCAAAACATTAAACAGGTTCTCCCCACTCAGTGATGCACCCACTGAGAAACCTGATGAAAGTGCTCTAGTTATTGGTGATTCTATTGTACGGAACGTGAATATAGAGACACCAGCCACCATAGTCAAATGTTTACCGGGAGCCAGAGCGCCTGACATCTTGGCAAATTTAAAAGTGCTGGCTAATGCTAAACGTAAATACAGTAAGATTGTTATTCATGCCGGCGCTAATGATGTTCGACTTTGCCAGTCGGAGATCACTAAAAATAACATTAAAGAGGTGTGTGAACTTGCAAGCACGATGTCAGACACTGTAATATGCTCTGGTCCCCTCCCTGCTTACCGTGGTGATGAGATGCATAGCAGATTGTCATCACTCAATGGCTGGATGTCTAAGTGGTGCCCACAGAATAACATAGGTTTCATAGACAATTGGACAAGCTTTTGGGGCAGACCTGACCTGTTTAAAAGAGATGGTCTTCATCCCTCCTGGGGTGGCGCCACTCTTCTCTCTAGAAATATGGCAAATAGTCTTAGTGTTTATACTTGACTAACTGGGGCCCAGGTCAGGAAGCAGACAGACTGGCTAAACCGACCGTCTGCTAGCTGCCTCCCGTCACAGAGGTCAGTTAATTCTCAGCACATAGAGACTTTTTCACCTAGATATCACACTATAGAGACTGTGTCTGTTTCCCGAACTAGAAAATACAAAAAATTTCCAAACCAAGTTAAGATTAACAATTTAATTGAGGTTCAACAAATAAAAAACAGAAGCAATATGGATAAACAAATGATAAAGCTTGGGATATTGAATATCAGATCCCTTTCTACGAAAACACTTTTTGTAAATAATATGATCATTGATCATAATATATATGTACTCTGTTTGACAGAAACCTGGCTAAAACCTGATGATTACATTATTTTAAATGAGTCCACCCCCCAAGATTACTGTTATAAACATGAGCCCCGTCTAAAAGGCAAAGGGGGAGGTGTTGCTTCAATTTATAACGTTTTCAGGATTTCTCAGAGGGCAGGCTACAAGTATAACTCGTTTGAAGTAATGGTACTTCATATAACATTATCCAGAGAAACAAATGTTAATGATAAATCCCCTGTTATGTTTGTACTGGCTACTGTATACAGGCCACCAGGGCACCATACAGACTTTATTAAAGAGTTTGGTGATTTTACATCCGAGTTAGTTCTGGCTGCAGATAAAGTCTTAATAGTTGGTGATTTTAATATCCATGTTGATAATGAAAACGATGCATTGGGATCAGCATTTATAGACATTCTGAACTCTATTGGTGTTAGACAACACGTTTCAGGACCTACTCATTGTCGAAATCATACTCTAGATTTAATACTGTCACATGGAATTGATGTTGATGGTGTTGAAATTATTCAGCCAAGTGATGATATCTCAGATCATTATTTAGTTCTGTGCAAAATTCATATAGCCAAAATTGTAAATTCTACTTCTTGTTACAAGTATGGAAGAACCATCACTTCTAACACAAAAGACTGCTTTTTAAGTTATCTTCCTGATGTATCCAAATTCCTTAGCATATCCAAAACCTCAGAACAACTTGATGATGTAACAGAAACTATGGACTCTCTCTTTTCTAGCACTTTAAATAAAGTTGCTCCTTTACGCGTAAGGAAGGTTAAGAAAAACAGTTTGACACCATGGTATAATGAGCATACTCGCACCCTAAAGAGAGCAGCCCGAAAAATGGAGCACAGCTGGAGGAAAACAAAACTAGAGGTATTTCGTATTGCTTGGTGGGAAAGTAACATATCCTACAGAAAAGCATTAAAAACTTCTAGATCCGATTACTTTTCTTCTCTTTTAGAAGAAAACAAACATAACCCCAGGTATTTATTCAATACAGTGGCTAAATTAACGAAAAATAAAGCCTCAACAAGTGTTGACATTTCCGAACACCACAGCAGTAATGACTTTATGAACTACTTTACTTCTAAAATCGATACTATTAGAGATAAAATTGCAACCATTCAGCCGTCAGCTACAGTATCACATCAGACAGTGCACTATAGATCCCCTGAGGAACAGTTCCACTCATTCTCTACTATAGGAGAGGAAGAATTGTATAAACTTGTTAAATCATCTAAACCAACAACATGTATGTTAGACCCTATACCATCTAAGCTCCTAAAAGAGGTGCTTCCAGAAGTCATAGATCCTCTTCTGACTATTATTAATTCCTCATTGTCATTAGGATATGTCCCCAAAACCTTCAAACTGGCTGTTATTAAGCCTCTCATCAAAAAACCACAACTTGACCCCAAAGAACTAGTTAATTATAGACCAATCTCGAATCTCCCTTTTCTGTCCAAGATACTAGAAAAGGTGGTATCCACACAATTATATTCCTTCTTAGAGAAAAATGGTATATGTGAGGATTTCCAGTCAGGATTTAGACCGTATCATAGTACTGAGACTGCTCTCCTTAGAGTTACAAATGATCTGCTCTTATCATCTGATCGTGGGTGTATCTCTCTATTAGTTTTATTGGATCTTAGTGCTGCGTTTGACACAATTGACCACAACATTCTTTTGCATAGACTTGAACACTTTGACACTTGAACGCATCAGTGGAAGTGCGTTAACATGGTTTAAATCGTACTTATATGACCGCCATCAGTTCGTAGCAGTGAATGAAGATGTATCCTATCGATCACAAGTGCAGTATGGAGTACCTCAAGGCTCAGTACTAGGGCCGCTACTCTTCACGCTTTATATGTTACCCTTGGGAGATATCATCAGGAAACATGGTGTTAGCTTTCACTGTTATGCTGATGATACTCAGCTCTATATTTCTTCGCAGCCCGGTGAAACACACCAATTTGAAAAACTAATGGATTGCATAGTCGATATAAAAAACTGGATGACGAGTAATTTCTTACTGCTAAATTCTGAAAAAACAGAGGTGTTAATTATAGGACCTAAAAACTCTGCTTGTAATAACCTGGAACACTGTCTAAGACTTGATGGCTGCTCTGTCAGTTCTTCGTCATCAGTTAGGAACCTAGGTGTGCTACTTGATCGCAATCTTTCCTTAGAAAGCCACGTTTCTAACATTTGTAAAACTGCATTTTTCCATCTCAAAAATTTATATAAAATACGGCCTATGCTCTCAATGTCAAATGCAGAAATGTTAATCCATGCATTTATGACCTCAAGGTTAGATTATTGTAATGCTTTATTGAGTGGTTGTTCTGCACGCTTAGTAAACAAACTACAGCTAGTCAAAAATGCAGCAGCAAGAGTTCTTACTAGAACCAGGAAGTATGACCATATTAGCCCGGTCCTGTCAACACTGCACTGGCTCCCTATCAAGCATCGCATAGATTTTAAAATATTGCTTATTACTTATAAAGCCCTGAATGGTTTAGCACCTCAGTATTTGAATGAGCTCCTTTTACATTATAATCCTCTACGTCCGCTACGTTCTCAAAACTTAGGCAATTTGATAATACCTAGAATATCAAAATCAACTGCGGGTGGCAGATCCTTTTCATATTTGGCGCCCAAACTCTGGAATAACCTACCTAACATTGTTCGGGAGGCAGACACACTCTTGCAGTTTAAATCTAGATTAAAGACCCATCTCTTTAACCTGGCATACACATAACATACTAATATGCTTTTATTATCCAAATCCGTTAAAGGATTTTTAGGCTGCATTAATTAGGTAAACCGGAACCGGAAACACTTCCCATAACACCCTATGTACTTGCTACATCATTAGAAGAATGGCATCTACGCTAATATTAGTCTGTTTCTCTCTTGTTCCGAGGTCACCGTGGCCACCAGATCCAGTCTGTGTCCAGATCAGAGGGTCACTGCAGTCACCCGGATCCAGTACGTATCCAGACCAGATGCTGGATCAGCACCTGGAAAGGACCTCTACATCCCTGAAAGACAGCGGAGACCAGGACAACTAGAGCCCCAGATACAGATCCCCTGTAAAGACCTTGTCTCAGAGGAGCACCAGGACAAGACCACAGGAAACAGATGATTCTTCTGCACAATCTGACTTTGCTGCAGCCTGGAATTGAACTACTGGTTTCGTCTGGTCAGAGGAGAACTGACCCCCAACTGAGCCTGGTTTCTCCCAAGGTTTTTTTCTCCATTCTGTCACCGATGGAGTTTCAGTTCCTTGCCGCTGTCGCCTCTGGCTTGCTTAGTTGGGGTCACTTCATCTACAGTGATATCGTTGACTTGATTGCAAATAAATGCACAGACACTATTTAACTGAACAGAGATGACATCACTGAATCCAATGATGAACTGCCTTTAACTATCATTTTTTCATTATTGACACTGTTTTCCTAATGAATGTTGTTCAGTTGCTTTGACGCAATGTATTCTGTTTAAAGCGCTATATAAATAAAGGTGACTTGATTTATTTGTGGTCAAAAAGCCAAAATAAAAGCAAGACTCTAGTGTGGAAAAATGCAGCATTTATTAGATGTACTAAAGCAGACTCCAGCAGAGTCTCAGCGTCCTCGCTTTGCTCTTCCTCTGAATGAGCCGCCCTTGATCTTCTTCCTCACACCGCTCGACTGTTCTCCGTCGTCAGCCACGTCCTCATCTGCTTTTGGCCGCTTCCTTTTCTCTAAATTCTCCTTCATCTCCTGACAGAAACAGACAGGCATGCATTCATCAGACTCACATTCATCAGAGATCGCACACACAAACACAGGAGGAGCACGTACGATCCGAGCGAATCTCTGCGCTTCGCTAACTCGCTCCAGCAGCATCATCACTTCCTCTTCCTGTGTGGGGAAGGCCGGCAGTTTCTTCCCGATCAGCGCTTCGATTCGCTGGAACAGCTCCACATCATACCTGCACAAACACAATGAGAGCTCCTTGATTATTACGGTTTATTACGTTTGTCTTAGTACGCGACGTAACTACAGAAGAGTCAAGTTTTAAATAGGAAAAATACAGAAACTGGTCATTTTTGAGCGAGTTACTAACGGTCTAATCCGATTTAATGATCTATGCTAAGCTAAGATAAAAGTTATACCGCCAGACCTGGAGATTAGAAAATGGTAAAACCCAACTGTTTAACTCTAGGGGAGTTGGAAAATTAACCTATTTTCAAAAATAGTGGAGTGTTGCTTTAGGTAAATATCATGTCCCATATAGATATTTTGTAAATTTCCTACCACAACTATATCAACTGAATTAATAGTTCAGTAATATGCACTGTTAAAAACTTCATTTGGACAATTAAAGATCACTCTCAATATTTAGATTTTTTTGCTCCCTCAGATTCCAGAATTTTCAAATAGTTGTATCTCAGACAAGATATTATCCTCCTAACAAAACATACATCAATGGAAAGATTATTTATATCATGATGTATGAATCTCAATTTCACAAAATTAACCCTGATGACTGACTGTGTTTCAGGGACACTTTTGTAATGTAGAAAAACAAAGTTAATCCATGAGTGAAAGTCACACTGAAATAAGAGAAATACAAGTGTGCTCCTGTGGCTCAGTGGAAGAGCATTGCGATAGCAGCGCACGAGGTTGTGGGTTCAATTCCCAGGGAACATGTTAGGCAAAAAATGTCTTGGCCTTCCACTGTTGAGAACAATTAAAAATCTTGGCAGGACTGCAGAGTGTGTCATTAATTATCCCTTATGAGTAACCATAAACTAAACGCACTCATGAGACCGAAAAAGTGAGACTGACTGTGTGACGAAGGTGATGGATTTCCCAGATCTCCCTGCTCTGGCAGTGCGGCCCACACGATGGATGTAGTCCTGAGAGAAAACAGATTCATGTCAGCACAACAAAACTTCATCTGCTGTAGAGATGAAGTTGAATTCACATCAACAATCACGTCTAACCCCAGCATTTTCACTGAGCTAAACAAACAGACAGGCAGTAATAAACACAATCAAGAGGAGACTGTTTAACAGCTGAAATTATCCATGACTTGACATAGATTAAATGCTATGCAGTCTGTACAGAAAAGAGAAATTAGTTCATCTCTCGAGTCTCTGAGTCAGTCATTCTTCCGTCACGTGATGTGACAGCAGTATTGAACACAGATTTATTTATTTATTTATTTTAAAACTGCAATCAACAACATCCATTAACTTTGACCTTAAGAAAAATAAGAACTAAAAGTAGGGGGAAAATCCCTGCTCAAATGCCCAAATTTTAACATACTGCTTATAAGTGCTCATCATAAAGTAGTACAGAAATTTTTATCCATGAAATCCAAACTGCATAATATTTTCAATCCCAGGGTCCAAATAATTTACAAACAGTTCCCCTAATTTAAAGAAAAAGGTCTGTCTTTGAATTAATTATACAAATAAGGTATCCCAGTGGTAATAGCTCCACTAACACTTTTTGCCAGGCCTTCGCAGAGGGGGCTTTATCAGAGGTCCACTGCAAAACAATGTTTTCCCACGCTGAAAATGTCATGACATTAAAGAGCCTTCTGTTAGCCAGAGAAGTTACCTTACTATCTGGCAATCCTAGTAATAATAAACCTTGATCCAAACTCAAAATCTTTAGCATTTCTTTAAGTATTTTACAGTAGTAATCCTGTATCAAAGGGCATGATCATAAACAGGGAGTCAGACTACCAGTTTCGGTCTTTTATTTAAGACAAAATGGGGAAAAGGAACTGTTAAAATTATGTCTGCGATTGGGAGATACATGTAGCCGGTGCAGTATCTTCAGCTAAATTGCTGTTGCACGGTGACAGAATTATATTGTTTTAGCACCCTCCTAGACTTCCTCCCTAACATACTAATCAATCGGAATTGATGGTTCCTTTTCTCACTTCTTCCTAATATTCTGTGAGTCAATGCCATTAATAGTCCATAAAGCAGGGTTCGACCGTGCTTAGGCGTGCTGTTAGAGAGTGTGTGTGTGTGTGTGTGTGTGTGTGTGTGTGCCATCCCCACTCTGTTGACTGGCTACCAGTTTCTCCACAGCTGGCTAAGCAGAAGCGCGCTGATCAAACAGCTACGCTATGTTCAGTATAAAAATAAAAAAACAGTCAGACAGTTTGGCCTGTGAAGGAAACATTCGCACTTATTGATTTTATACCCGTCATTGCCTTTGGTTTATTTTTCAAATCAAGAGGTTTTTTTTCTGTTATTGAATGAAGTAAATATCAGATAAAAAAAAGAGAAATATCATCCATAACGCTGTTTATATAACACATTCAAGGATCGATGCATTTGTATTGCATTCCAAAGAGCTCCGTTATAAGCGCCACAGTGGAAAATTAAACCGTATCCGTGCTGACTAGCCAGGATTGGAACGGAGTGTAAGGAGTAAGGAAAGATAACCTTAGAACATCAAAAATCTTTCTGTTCAAAGACCTTTGACTGGTAGTGTATACTTTAATCGATTTTTGTCATGATGGTTCTATTGCAGAACACTGAATGTGAGTAATAAAGAGTTGATGTTTTAAACTTCATCCATGTGATGTGAGAAATCACTTTGATAAACCAATGATGCCTACATATAATAACAAAATAAGTTAATATGCAATGTTTGTGTTTGTTACTGATCCAGGAAGCAGCACGTGACAAAATAACAAGCGACTCAAAACTGATAAACTCAGAGATGAACTACTCTATAAGTGTTTGGGATGTGTTCCCGCTGCTATGCATTCAGGGTTGAATCTGATTTTATCACAGCTGAGTAAAGCGTGTGTGTGTTCACCTTGGAGTGTGTGGGGATGTCGAAGTTGATGACGCAGTCCACATGTGGGATGTCCAGGCCTCGAGACGCCACGTCTGTGGCAAGCAGGACCGAGCGAGACTTGGACTTGAACTTGTTTAGAGCCCCGAGACGCTTGTTCTGAACACAAAAAGCCACATCAGATCAGTCCGAGTCAAAGCAGCTTCACAGAGCTCAAGATTAAAACAGCACATCACTGAGAGAAAGAGCTTGCGTTCAGGAGTGAAGGTGCTCTGCTGAAGACAGAGTTTCTGATATCAGTGAGCGCAGAGTGGAGCAGGAGCGAGAAATGGTTAATGGTTGTTAATGCTCCACTCCGCTCACATACTCCGCTCAAAACGCTTGTTCTGAACACGAGAGCCACATCAGATGAGTCAAAGCAGCTTCACAGAGATCATACAGCAGAATCACTGACAGAAAGAGCTTCTATTCAGGAGTGAAGCTGCTCTACAGAAGACAACCGGATCATATTCAGCTCATGTTCTCAATAGAGATGCACCGAAGAGAAAATCCTTGGCCAAAGCGGAAACTATTGTAAAATATTGTTTTACTTTTTTAGTGGACATTCTCATTATGAATTTGGGAAGATATTTGTCACACATATCACATTGTTATATCCATGCCTTGTTAAAATTCATAAAATGTTACTGAGCAACTGATGATTAACACTGTTTCAGAGCAGAATTTAAACCCTAGCTAATGAGCTTGTGCTGTCAGAATACAAGCAATTCATTCATGTATTAGAAAACATAATATTCTGCAGATGAATTACTGGTTCCTTAAGGCCATTTGGTGATTTCAATCATCATACAGTAACCCCTTCCTCTTTTCATGAAATAGATGCGCTGCAGTCTCTCGCTGTCAGTGTTTGTAATGATTTGTGCATCCTTCACGGACGGTTTTAAATCAGATATGTTTGCTACGATATAAAGAGTGTGTGCCTCTCGCTATTTCAATGTCACCACAAATCTCATTGTTCGTTACAATTTATTCAATCTTTTTCACTTATATAAATCTTGGCTGTTTTTGACAGATTAGTTTTGGTTGCAGAACATTTGGTGCATCCCAAGATTTGAATCAGTGCCGTCTAAACCAGTAATATTCAGATGGTCTAAGTTTGTACCTGACTCATCTGTCCATGTAGAGGGATGGCTGTGATGCCCAGGTTTCTGAGCAAGAGCGCCACCCGCTGGGCATTATTACACGTGCCACAGAAAACCATGAAAGAGTTTCCAGCCAGTTCATTCAGTATAGAGACCAGATAACAGTCCTGTGAACAAACACAACCTCAAATCACACACATTCACTGACAGTACACTCCTCAGGGTCAGAGTCAGCATTTAATAAAGACAGAACCTTGTACTTGGATGGGATGAAGATGTAATACTGCTGCAGCTGGTCAACGGTGGCGTATTTGGAGGAAACTGTGCATTTGACAGGATCCTGTAGAGCCGCACGTTGCAGCTTCTGCACCTGAAACACAGAGAATGGCATTGGATATTTTATTTATATAGCACTATTTACTACTACCATAGTTGACCAATGTGCTTTACAAAAGAATAGCTAAAAACATCAATTACACAATGAAAAATAAAAAAAACAGTAAAACCAAGAACATCATAACGTTCAGCAATATATAAAATATATAGAACAAAGACAAAAAGAGTGCTTCAACCTGAATTAAAAGCCTTATCAAACAGATATATTTTTAAATAAGACTTAAAAATGGTCATAGATGAAGCCATTCTAATAAAAACGGACAGATCATTCCAGAGTCTTGGTGCAATTGACACAAAAGCGTGATCACTCCTGCACTTCCGCCTCATCTTGGGGAAAAACAAGGGTCTCTGGTAGGGGTGTGCGATATGTGGAAAATATCTAACAGCAAGTTTTTTGATAGATACTGCGATTTGATTTGCGATTTTAAATTTGCAAAGCTTCAACTCAATATAGTCAGTAATGTGCAGCACAGTACGAGTTTCATTACCCTGCTTTGAAAATAATTCTTACAGATTCCATTAAACCATTACAAAATTCCTTTATTGTTTTTGGCATCCAATAGGAATTACTGTGGTTCTATCCAATACAGTTCCCATTATAACCCAGAAATCCACTCAATTTGCAATTGTGTTTTGGGAGGGGTTTTCCATATATATATATAGAACTCACTTTTTACCCAGCCAAACTACTTTTCTAGAATTAACTTAACTGCATTTCACTGGAAAGATTTTTTTTTAATCTAAATAAAATAACTGTATTTCCTAGTCAATTATTTAAGTATTACATGTTACACTGTATTTTGGATTTCAAGAACAAGTGGAAAATGTGCTGAATGTTGGCAAGAGATATTGTCAGCCGAGTCTACCCCGCACGGTGAGTCGACACCGAGCCTACCCCGGAAACTGATCCTCCACCGGACACCGAGTCTACCCCGGACACCGAGTCCACCCCGGACACCGAGTCTCCACCGGACACCGAGTCTCCACCGGACAGTGAGTCCACCCCGGACAGTGAGTCTCCACCGGACAGTGAGTCTCCAACGGACACTGAGTCTCCACCGGACACTGAGTCTCCACCGGACACTGAGTCTCTACCGGACACTGAGTCTCCACCGGACAGTGAGTCTCCACTGGACAGTGAGTCTCCACCGGACACCGAGTCCACCCCGGACATTGAGTCTCCACCGGACACTGAGTCTCCACCGGACACTGAGTCTCCACCGGACACTGAGTCCACCCCGGACACTGAGTCCACCCCGGACACTGAGTCCACCCCGGACACTGAGTCTCCACCGGACACTGAGTCTCCACCGGACACTGAGTCTCCACCGGACACTGAGTCTCCACCGGACAGTGAGTCTCTACCGGACACTGAGTCTCCACCGGACAGTGAGTCTCCACTGGACAGTGAGTCTCCACCGGACACCGAGTCCACCCCGGACATTGAGTCTCCACCGGACACTGAGTCTCCACCGGACACTGAGTCTCCACCGGACACTGAGTCCACCCCGGACACTGAGTCCACCCCGGACACTGAGTCTACCCCGGACACTGAGTCCACCCTGGACACTGAGTCTCCACCGGACAGTGAGTCCACCCTGGACACTGAGTCTCCACCGGACAGTGAGTCCACCCTGGACAGTGAGTCTCCACCAGACAGTGAGTCAACCCCGGACACTGAGTCTCCACCGGACACCGAGTCCATCCCGGACACCGAGTCCACCCCGGACACTGAGTCTCCACCGGACAGTGAGTCCACCCTGGACAGTGAGTCTCCACCAGACAGTGAGTCAACCCCGGACACTGAGTCTCCACCGGACACCGAGTCCACCCCGGACACCGAGTCCACCCCGGACACCGAGTCCACCCCGGACACTGAGTCCACCCCGGACACTGAGTCTAACCCGGACACTGAGTCT
This sequence comes from Carassius carassius, assembly GCF_963082965.1. Lineage (NCBI taxonomy): Eukaryota > Metazoa > Chordata > Actinopteri > Cypriniformes > Cyprinidae > Carassius > Carassius carassius. Next base: position 55,836 of record NW_026775100.1, on the reverse strand, counting down.
AACCCGGACACTGAGTCTAACCCGGACACTGAGTCTCCACCAGACAGTGAGTCAACCCCGGACAGTGAGTCAACCCCGGACACCGAGTCTCCACCGGACACCGAGTCTCCACCGGACACCGAGTCTCCACCGGACAGTGAGTCTCCACCGGACACCGAGTCCACCCCGGACACCGAGTCTCCACCGGACAGTGAGTCTCCAACGGACAGTGAGTCTCCACCGGACACCGAGTCTCCACCGGACAGTGAGTCTCCAACGGACAGTGAGTCTCCACCGGACACCGAGTCTCCACCGGACACCGAGTCCACCCCGGACACCGAGTCTCCACCGGACAGTGAGTCTCCACCGGACACCGAGTCCACCCCGGACACCGGGTCTCCACCGGACACTGAGTCCACCCCGGACACCGAGTCTCCACCGGACACCGAGTCCACCCCTGACACCGAGTCTCCACCGGACACTGAGTCCACCCCGAACACCGAGTCTCCACCGGACACCGAGTCCACCCCGAACACCGAGTCTCCACCGGACACAGAGTCTCCACCGGACACCGAGTCCACCCCAGACACTGAGTCCACCCCGGACACTGAGTCTCCACCGGACACTGAGTCCACCCTGGACACTGAGTCTAACCCGGACACTGAGTCTACCCCGGACACTGAGTCTCCACCGGACAGTGAGTCCACCCTGGACAGTGAGTCTCCACCAGACAGTGAGTCCACCCCGTACACTGAGTCTCCACCAGACACTGAGTCCACCCTGGACACTGAGTCTAACCCGGACACTGAGTCTACCCCGGACACTGAGTCTCCACCGGACACTGAGTCCACCCTGGA